>NC_034178.2:38163899-38265665 GCF_002021735.2 Oncorhynchus kisutch
CTATGTTACTCTGTCCTTCTGTCCAGTATAGGTATTTGTAAGTATAGGCTACTTTGAGCTGTTGAAGTATATAATTTTATAACACCACGTTTAGAATGTTTTTACATTAGCCCAAACTCAACAGCCTGCTATGGCAGGCTACTTTCCACTAAGTCACACCATGGCTGCTCAGCTCACAACAACAATTCCAGGTATTTTAGTTGTTTGACAGCGTTGGACACATAAGGTAGATGAAGACCAGCTGGAGTGCATTCGTAAGAGCTGAGGTGTTTCTGACGCAAGGCAAGGCCTCTCTAAGCCCTTCCAAAAAAGCTTGTAGCTTGGATTACCACCATAACACAGCGTCACAACACTTGAGTTACTACATACATCTGGATGTAGAGAACCAGGGTGACGGCCTGAGACTTCACTCAGCTTCAGTCAGTCCGGACTATAAACACATCACAACTGCTGTTAAGTCCATAGCACACTGCCATCATGTTATTTAGTCAATTCTCACTCTTCCTCCAGCATATTTGTCCAAGACTGTGTCAGATCAGCAAGGTCACATACTGTAAGAAGTCTTGCGGAAAGTCAAAAGAACTTGTTGAAATTGTGCAAATCCTAGTGTTGTAGTATTACCGTTAGTGGTCAGGCTCAGTAATGTTTTCCGCCTCCTATCTCCTGTTCTGATATCCATATTTGATGTAGGTAAGGGTCTTAGATCAAACATAAAATAAATCTGTACATAAATCACCTTGACATTTGGAACCAACCTTTTGCTGGTGCTGAAAACAAAACCCACCCCTTCAGTCTTTTCAACTCTGAAGACTCAGATAAGGGCTATGGGAAGGATCTTGTGGTTGCTTTCGACGACATTAACTTTGATTTTCCCGTTGTTTGTGATGTTCCCGCTTCCATTCCAGTGTAGTAAGTCGTGTGGGTCGGGCCACCGGCGTCGAGCGGTGCTGTGTATGGACCAGACAGGGGAGGAGGTCCATGAGATGTTCTGTGTGGATCAGAGAAGGCCAGATGACTCTGAGAGCTGTAATACCCACGTCTGTGAGTTCATTTGGATCACAGGGGACTGGACAGAGGTGAGAGTCAATAAATGGGCCTGTTTCAAAATGCAACCATGTCACTTTAATAATCTTATCTAACATTACTGTCCTATCTGATCGTGCTTGATTGCAGTGTCGTTATCGTATCCAATTTTCTCTCTCCTGTGGCAGTGCTCGGCCAGCTGTGGACAGGGATACCACAGACGCCTAGTCTCCTGCAGTGAGGTGCATGCTGGGAATGATAACTATGAGTATGGGCATCAGTCTTTGTCCAACTGCCCTGGGACCCCCCCTGAGAGCTACATGCCATGTAGCCAAAGCCCCTGTCCTCCAACACACGAGTGGAGAGTCGGAGTCTGGGGACCTGTGAGTGGCATCCAGTCTCTATGTATTATCAGTGTTACAGTATGTTCAGTGCTTTTTTCATCCTGGCAGGCTCCCTTACACCTGCTCTTCTCTCCCCCTCAGTGTTCAGTAAGCTGTGGAGGTGGGGTGATGGAGAGGACAGTGCAGTGTGTGTCTACTGAGGGACAAGGCAGTGACAGTTGTCCCTCAGACACTAAACCAGAAGCCAGCAAAGTCTGCAGCAGCCCTGCCTGTGAGTAGACATACAGTAGCCTCAGCCTCCACAGACTCCATAACTCCTGTTATACTGTATATGTGTGATAAACCTCTATACCATAGCTATACCTCTCCTAAATATGTCCTTTGTTCTCTCTCTTAGGCCATCTGCCCACTAGCTGCAGTGACGTCCAGAGTCTGTCTGGCGTCCAGCCTGATGGTGAACAGTTTCTCAACGTACAAGGAAAAGCACTCAAAGTAAGACCATGGTATCATCTTTCTTATTAAGTGCACTATGCAACGTTTTATAACATTTTATATAGTGATTACTGACTTATTTTGCAAATGGAAATGGTGAATGAATAGAGAGAGTATCTATGCCAATGTCAGCCAATAAAAACCTGTTGGCCAGTGATCATACATGTCTGTCTGTCTGTCTGTCTGTCTGTCTGTCTGTCTGTCTGTCTGTCTGTCTGTCTGTCTGTCTGTCTGTCTGTCTGTCTGTCTGTCTGTCTGGCTGGCTGTCTGGCTGGCTGGCTCTCTGTCTGGCTGTCTCTCTCGCTCTCTGTCTGGCTGTCTGGCTGTCTCTCTCGCTCTCTGTCTGGCTGTCTCGCTCTCTGTCTGGCTGTCTCTCCCGCTCTCTGTCTGGCTGTCTCTCTCACTCTCTGTCTGGCTGTCTGGCTGTCTCTCTCGCTCTCTGTCTGGCTATCTGGCTGTCTCGCTCTCTATCTGGCTGTCTCGCTCTCTGTCTGTCTGGCTGTCTCTCTCGCTCTCTGTCTGGCTGTCTGGCTGTCTCTCTCGCTCTCTGTCTGGCTGTCTCGCTCTCTGTCTGGCTGTCTGGCTGTCTCGCTCTCTATCTGGCTGTCTGGCTCTCTGTCTGGCTGTCTCGCTCTCTGTCTGGCTGTCTGGCTGTCTCTCTCGCTCTCTGTCTGGCAGTCTCGCTCTCTGTCTGGCTGTCTCGCTCTCTATCTGGCTGTCTCGCTCTCTGTCTGGCTGTCTCGCACTCTTTCTGGCTGTCTCGCTCTCTGTCTGGCTGTCTGGCTCTCTGTCTGGCTGTCTGGCTGTCTCGCTCTCTGTCTGGCTATCTGTCTGGCTGTCTCGCTCTCTGTCTGGCTATCTGTCTGGCTGTCCATTTGAGAACCAGGCCAACCCAGGTCAGGTTTAGAAATAGCGTGTGTCATCCTGAAGAGGTTTTGATTTTAATTTCTGGGCTCGTTCCTCACTCCTTCCTCCTTCTCCACCTCCTCTTCCTCCTCAGGTCTACTGTGCAGGAATGCAGACTGACAGGCCGCAGGAGTACCTCACCTTGACGACCGGAGAGGGAGAGAACTACTCTGAAGTCTTTGGCTTCAGGTAAAGCAACCTATGGGGCTGTGGATTACTTCATGTATCATCATGTAACACTGTCAAAAGTGTGGAGGACACATTTTATATGAACTTGGTTGCTCTTTTTCTCTTCAGACTGATAGACCCCACACAGTGCCCTGCTAACGGGACCAGGAGAGAGGACTGTGAGTGTAGGAGAGACTACACCGCTGCTGGCCTCTCCACCTTCACCAGAGTACGACTGGACCTCAGCAAGATGCACATCATCAGTGAGTGGGCCAGAACCAGTTGCAGAACACATTCAGCAAGGCCACATAGACTAGCCTACCAATTATTGAAACACACACACACACGCACACGCACACAGACACACACAGACACACACACACACACGCTACATCAGATTTCATTACACTAACCTGAATGTCAATGCTAACCAGCTAGTGTCAGAGTACCATACTTGGCTCCCCCAACATGCTTGGAAGTCAGAGCCTCCTCCCCACTCCTCTCTATCCTCACATAGACATTTCATTAAGTCCAAGCAGAGTGGGGTTAATGGGATCAAGATGTCTTTTAGGAGCACACAATTAAAGGGCCTTAGGGGATAAGTAGATGGAATTATACTGATATTGCCATTATGGTGACCCCTAAAAGGAAGCCTGGATTCAGGTTATATGAAAGTGTACTCATTTTGGAAGATGCAGGATTTTCTTTTGATGTTATATGAGCTGTCGTAGTTATGCTGACCAGTCAAACAGACCGAGCTATGTTCCCGATTCATTTTTCACCAAGCTTCTGTCATGTTTACTAATATGTCCTGCCATTGTTTATCTCTTTTGTCGTTCAGCCATAGACTGGCAGTTTGCTTTCACACGCGACGGCCACAGAGTTCCCTTTGCCACAGCTGGAGACTGCTACAGCGCTGCCCGGTGTCCACAGGTAAGAACTGCATGGCCAGGGAGCCACTGGGAGAGAACTAGTGGAGAATAAAAATGTTTGACTCAAGTCTTCACTAGGGTGTGAGTTCTGAGGTTAGGACTAAGGACTTGTATGGACTTAACTAGTCTTGGTTCATCTCGTTTACCAGCTGTGTCTTCGGTAGTGTGTCTGACCGTAGAATTGTGCTGTTGAGTTCAATGTGTGCTTAGTTCTAGCAGAGCCTAATGCTCAAGAGGTTAGTCAGATGCTGAGTGTGGTGATACTGTGAACAGAGAGAGCAGGGGTGTGTTCTGTGAGTGGGGACCGAGCAGAGCAGACACACATGGCCTGAGGACAGAGAGGCCCGTCTGTCTGAGGGGAGATTTGGAAACACTCCCTGCCTGTGCCAGTGTCTGCAGATCAGATCCTGTTAGTCTGTGAGAGGAGACGGCTGACACACACACACACACACACACACACACACATATACACACACACACCAAGCCCTGGCAAACACACATCAAATACACCCTGTCTACAGCTGGCAAACCGACACACCATGTGCTGTCCCTCTACACTCTCTCCCCTCACCACAGATGCTGCATGTGAGACTGTATTAGTCCCATGTCTTTCTGGTGTTGTGCAGCGTCTCCCTCAACTGGGGTCTGCCCTCATATCAGAGACAGGGGAGTGTGTGAGGTACAGGAGCAAATGGAATGGCACCAAGCGCATGGAAACCATGTATTTGATGTATTTGATACCATTCCACCTATTCCGCTCCAGCCATTACCACGAGCCTGTCCTCCCCAATTAATGTGCCACCAACCCCCTGTGGTGTGAGGGAGTGCACCGGTACAAGGCTGTGGAGGGTGTCTGTGTATGTGTGTGCTATCATGCGTGTATGTGTCTATGAGTACACGTGTGTGTGCGAGCACAAGCTCCAGCCAGTACATGAAGAAGGGGTTCTACTGTATGTGTCACCTTTCCCACAGTCCCATCCAGCTCCCACTGTGCAGCAGGTACAGTGCCTTCAGAAAAGTATGTTGTTGTGTTGCAGCCTGAATATTAAATGGCTTCAATTGAGATGTTGGCCTAATTACTAATCACTGGCCTAATTACCCCATAATGTTTTGAGACATTTTTGAGACATTTTTGTTCATGAATAAAAAAAATGATAAGCTGAAATGTCTTGAGTCAATAAGTATTCAACCCCTATGTTATGGCAAGCCTAAATAAGTTCAGGTTTAAAAAAAAATGTCTTAACAAGTCACAAGTTGCATGGACCCACTCTGTGTGCAATAATAGTGTTTAACATCATTTTTGAATGACTACCTCATCTCTACCCCACACATCTGTTCCTCCATCGAGCAGTGCATTTCAAACACAGATTTAACCACAAAGACCAGGGAGGTTTTCCTAGAAGGGTACCTATTAGTAGATGGGTAAAAAAGAAAAAAACTAGACATATTTGTCGCCAGACCCACTGGCTCCAGGTCATCTACAAGTCCATGCTAGGTAAAGCTCCGCCTTATCTCAGTTCACTGGTCACGATGGCAACACCCATCCGTAGCACGCGCTCCAGCAGGTGTATCTCACTGATCATCCCTAAAGCCAACACCTCATTTGGCCGCCTTTCGTTCCAGTACTCTGCTGCCTGCGACTGGAACAAATTGCAAAAATCGCTGAAGTTGGAGACTTTTATCTCCCTCACCAACTTCAAACATCTGCTATCTGAGCAGCTAACCGATCGCTGCAGCTATACATAGTCTATTGGTAAATAGCCCACCCATTTTCACCTACCTCATCCCCATACTGTTTTTATTTATTTACTTTTCTGCTCTTTTGCACACCAATATCTCTACCTGTACATGTCCATCTGATCATTTATCACTCCAGTGTTAATCTGCAAAATTGTAATTATTCGCCTACCTCCTCATGCCTTTTGCACACAATGTATATAGACTCCCCTTTTTTTCTACTGTGTTATTGACTTGTTAATTGTTTACTCCATGTGTAACTCTGTGTTGTCTGTTCACACTGCTATGCTTTATCTTGGCCAGGTCGCAGTTGCAAATGAGAACTTGTTCTCAACTAGCCCACCTGGTTAAATAAAGGTGAAATAAAAATTTAAAAAAAAAATTGAATATCCCTTTGAGCATGGTGAACTTATGCATTAAAATTTGGATGGTGTATCAATACACCCAGTCATTACAAAGATACAGTCGTCCTTCCTAACTCAGTTGCCGGACAGGAAGGAAACCGCTCAGGGAATTCACCATGAGGCCAATGGTGACTTTAAAACATTTACAGAGGTTAATGGCTGCGATAGGAGAAAACTGAGGATGGATTAACAACGTTGTTATTCCACAATACTAACCTAATTGACAGTGTTTGCAATAAGGCACTAAAGTAAAACTACAAATATGTGGCAAAGAAATTGTGTTTATGTCCTGAATACAAACCATTATGTTTGGGGCAAATACAACACATCACCAGAGTACCAGTCTTCATATTTTCAAGCATGGGGGTGGCTGCGTCATGTTATGGTTATGCTTGTCATCGGCAAGGACTATGGAGTTTTTTTAGGATAAAAACAAATTGTATACAGCTAAGCACAGGCAAAATCCTAGAGGAAAACCTGGTTCAGTCTGCTTTCCAACAGACGCTGGGTGACTAATTCACCTTTCAGCAGGACAATAACCCAAAACACAAGGCCAAATCTACACTGAAGTTACTTACCAAGACGACATTGAATGTTGCTGAGTGGTCTGGTTACGGTTTTGACTTAGGTGTGCAAATCTCATAGAGAGTCACCCAGAAAGACTCACAGCTGTAAACCCTGCCAAAGGTGATTTTAATATGTATTGACTCAGGGGTGTGAATACTAATGTAAATGAGATATTTCTCTATTGCCTTCTCAACAAATTTGCAAAAATCTCAAATTTTTTTTACATTCACTTTGTCATTATGGGGTATAGTGTGTAGATGATTGAGAAACAAAACATATTTAAATAATGTTGAATTCAGGCTGTAACACAACAAAATATGTAATAAGTCAAGGGGTGTGAATACTTTCTGATGACATGTATGATTTGTCTCCGGAGTGTCGCAGACTGCAGTCCTACATCCTTCAAAGACACCGGTTCACCTGCTTTCCCCTCACCTTTCCTCCCCTCTTCCGACTCATTTCAGGAGATGTGTTTCCAATGACCCAAAAAGACCCCAATTTATTTATTTAACCTTTATTTAACCAGGAAGGGCTCATTGAGATTTTAAAATCTCTTTTTCAAGAGCATCCTGGCCAAGATAGGCAGCACCAAGTCAATACAAAAAAATGACAATGAAAGCTATTTGCCAAAACATGTTGGTTATGCTAAGTTAATAAATAAACATTCTATTGTTTGCCAAGAGTTAGTGAACATGTTTTTCATTTCCATCAACACAACACACCACTTATCCACACATTTAAATTAGCCATACACTACGCCAGGCTTCCCCAAACCTGGTCCTGGGGCCCCCCCTGGGGGAACTTTTGGGGTTTTGCCCTAGCACTACACAGCTGATTCAAATAACCAACTAATCACCAAGCTTTGATAATTTGAATAAGTTGTGTAGTGTTGTGTAGGGCAAAAAACAAAATGTACACCCCTTGGGGTCCCGAGGATTGAGTTATGGAAAACGCTGCACTACACCATGCTCTGTGAACTTGACAAATATTTATGCTTCCATACTAGAGTTTCAAGAGACACTCAACTGTAGATGCTTACCTCTGGCTGAATGATCTACCCCGCTCTGTTTATAGCTGTTGATACCGTAAAGTGTCTGGTATTTGTCCGTGGGTTTTGTCTGGCTTATATCAGCTGGGCTTTGATGAAACGTAAATGCAGCTGCTGCATGTTAGTGAACTGCTCTCTACGGCTTTCTGTGGTTGGCGTAGTGGGGGGGTGCTGATATCTCTCCCTGCCCCTCTCTCTCTCGCTCTCTCTCTTCATTTTCTCTTTCTCTTCTTCCCTCCCTCCTCCCTACTTATATGTTTCCTCAGGGTCGATTCAGCATCAACCTCTCAGGGACAGGCTTCCAGCTAGCTGAGGAAACCAAGTGGATCTCCCAAGGAAACTATGCAGTTGCTGATATCCACAAATCCCAGGTAAAAATATGATGCACATTCACACAGCCTCATGGACAGAGTGATTTAGATTAGCATCTTGTATTCACATTTCTGGTTTCAGACAACGTCATTCTCCACTTTCCCTCCTTCCCTCCTTTCTTCTCCCCCCCCCCCACCCTACCTCTCTCCATCCTTCACTCCCTCCTTTCCTTTTGGCTTCAGAGGGGCCTCTGCTCTGGGCATTGGCCCAAGTGGACTCTGTATCCCAGACTCCCCTGGTGCCTTAATGCTGTTTTTCGACTGTAACACTAGTGCAGGGATCATCAACTAGATTCAGCATCGGGACGATTTTCCATAGCTAAAAGTGAGGACTTGAGAATAGCATAATCAAAACAGTTGCTTGGTGAGAAGGTGTTAAAGTTCACAGTTGGCCACTGTTATTTAAATGAAAAATGAAAAGTACCAGAGGCCTGGCTTTGGCCCCAAGTGAGAGCAGGTCCACTGGAACCATTGCCCAATGAGACAAAGGGGCTGGCCTGTGTAGATGGAAAGAGAAAAGTCTGAGCCTTTTGGGTAAACCGCTGAGGTAAATCATATATGGAAATGTGCTGTTATGTGACTGGTGAGAGAGGAGCCTTATTGGCCAGCTGCCGAGTGAAGTGGGCCCTTCTGGTTTTGTAATGGAGATCAGGCTGAAGACTGCTTTTGGCAGGGAGAAAAAGGTTGAATCTGTCTCAAAGCCAGTGGAGCTTTGGACACTCAAGGTTAGCTGAACACTGGTTGTTTTAAGTCAAGTGTGCTGGAGGGCACTCAAGATGAGAGTTGCCAAACTTCAGAGGAAATGCCGTTCCTATTCATTCCGTGGGATAGATTTCTGGGGAAATGTTTTACCTGTGTATTTCTCAACCTTTCTAAGCTGAGTGTTCTGCATCTGTGCTTAGCTAATTATATTTTATTACTGTGTTTTTCTATGTAATTCATTAAGAGGCCCCATTTTTGTTACGCAGCCAGTCTTACATTCAAAACCTTTCATTGTGTGTTCATTTTGTTTGCAGACTTCTCTCACCACACAACCATTGATCTAAAATACAAGTTCATTGTGAAATATAATGAGTGCATTGGTTTAATCACCAAAACACCACATAATGATATATTCTCAATTTAGTTATTTTAACAACCAGTTAAAGTCAAATAACAAAAAATGCTAGATACATGTTTCAAAATTGTCCTTTGAATGTAGTATGCTACAGTGCTGTACATTAGGCAATACACTTGCACTACCCATAAAAATATACAAAACATCACAATTTTCATCATTTGTGTGATCAAAGTTGTGATCATTGAAGACTTCTTTCACAATATAATTCAATGAAATCAATTAAAGAAACAATGTTTAGCAGGCACTAGTTTGCATCAAGCCTGTCTTGAGCATTTGGCCATAGGTTCTCATCAAAATCGCGGTACATATCCTCAATGTTCACGCACGTGGTGAAAAACTTTTTGGCATAGCCAATCCAAGCCTGACATACTGTAGGTCTGGATTGAAACCATTGCATGCCTGATCCATGGCTTGGAGGGGGGTGGTACACTGTCAATCATACATCTTCCGCCTGTATTGTGATTGTGTATTGTATTTTACAGTATTGTATTGTACTTGTGTAGTGGTCCTGTATGTGGCTTAGTTCATAAGAGCATGGTTCTAGCAACACCAGAGTTGGGTGTTTGATTCCCACTGGGGTCACATACCAAATGTGTGGACTTTTGTATCTTTGGTTAAAAACGTAGATACTGTATTGGCCATTGCAATTTTAATTAAGCAGTGTGAACTGAGTAGTTCTCAAAATCTGTAGTAGACAAACCGGTTTACATGTAACATCTACAGGTTTATCAAATGGCTAAGTGATGATCAATTAAGAGCAGTCAGATTAAGTAATAGTACAATTCTTTTTAAAGAGAAGAGAATCATATCAAAAGTAATGTGAGCGTTGCATTGTGAAAGGCAATTACATTATATGAGCATGTATTGCAATCTGAAACGGATTTCTATATGAAACACTGACACTGTAAGTAAGTGTTTCACTGTAGGGTCTACACCTGTTGGCGCATGTGACAAATAACATTTGATTTGATTTGTCTGTTGTACTTAGTTGTTTCAAAACGTGCTTAAAGTTTTGAAACAACTGCCCTTTTGATGATCTGTTTTGAATTTTGTACTAAGAATTGTGAAAATGTACCACATACTTTGCACCAAAGCGATAAATAAAAAACAACTGCATTATAGCAGAGTAAATATTGTTCCTCGTTTGTCCACAGGATGGCAGCAGAGTAACAGGAATGTGTGGGGGTTACTGTGGGAAATGCACTCCGTCCTCCGGCTCTTACCTGCTCATCACAGTGGCCTAAATCTACAGTGTTTAACCAGGTGTGTAATACTAACTATTCTTTAGAAATATATCGTGTTTTATAGCTTCAGTCTGTTATTATGTGTACCACCATTCCCCTCCTCATCGTAAACATGTGTTTGTATAGTATAGTAAAGTATGTGCTTTTGGCATCCCTTTCTCTCTTCACAGCTCTCTTCAAGCCAAGATGTCCAACCTCTCAGTGGTGCTACAGTAATGAGGATTCCATCCTCCAAACGACCTCTATTCCCTCCAATGTGTAAATATGTCAATAGAACAGGTGTAAGTACTGTACATAACATGGTAAATGACTTATTTATTATACTATATACTCAACATTTATTTTTGTATTGTAAGATAATTTAAGGATTGTGTTTTCTTTCTTGCAACAAACACCATGGACATCTATTCGCATTGCATTAACTAGAACATAAAAATGTGCCTTAGAAATATTTAACATATTCAGTCCAGAGTAGTTGCTTGTGTTTCTTGCGTTGTTGTTTCTCTCATATTGTGGCAGTGTTGCAGCCTGGCTCTTCTATGTCTTAAGATGCAGAAGGAGACTGTCAGTTTTGCTTCACGTTTGTGTGTACGGATGTGGGCACTTTGTATGTACTTCTTTTTTTACACTCATAGCTGTGTTACAGTCTCGGCATCCTTCAGCCCGTTTTTTCTTATGCCGAGTGGTGTCACTATCCAACCTTGTTCAGTGCCTGAGTGTTTATCAACCAGTGTAGTAAGTGCTACTGTATGTTCCTACCTGGGTCTTAGAGTGTGAAGGCTGTTTAGGCTGGTCTAATTCCCTGGTCTACACAGTCGCCAGCGGTGATCAGTGGGCTGGTACATTAGTCAGGTGTGGTACAGAGACAGAGACGGCACAGAGACGGTGCAGTGAACCGTAGCGCAGCGTGCTGTAAAGGTCGATCTGGGACAGCCAGGGGGAATGCTGGGACTGTCGAGGCTAGCACAGGCAGCTGCTGCAGAGGCAGACCCAGCCAGGTGTTACTACCACAGAGGAACCACCCTGAGATGGGCCATATGCAGAGGGGAATGGAAATGAGTGCCCTAAAGAGATAGCCATCCCTGTAAAGTTGAGGAGTTCAAGAATTCAGTAGCAGAGAGAGAGAGAGAGAGAGAGAGAGAGAGAGAGAGACAGAGACAGAGAGAGACAGAGACAGAGAGACAGAGAGAGAGAGAGAGAGAGAGACAGAGAGAGAGACAGAGAGAGACAGAGACAGACAGAGACAGACAGAGACAGACAGACAGAGAACCCCTGCCTTGGTGGGACATACTTGAATATTTTTGCTGAGAGAGAAAAGTGAATGACATGAAAGTTGTGATGCAGAACCTTAACATTTCATACTTATCCGTGGAAGTACAAGGTGTCACCTACCCAGAGGGAGTGTGTCAGGGGAATAGACAGTGGAGTGCCCCGGGGGGCTTTAAGGTCAGAGCAGAGACACAGCTAGAGGAGGAGAGGGAGGAAAGGCTTGCAGGCTGATAGATCCAGAGAGATGTGCTTCAAAGCATCAGAAAGACTCACCTTTTGTTTGTTCTGGGTCTCTCAGGTGTTGTGACAGAGGGAATAGCCGTTATTCCTTCGTTTTGAGGGCAATAACTACATGAATCAAGCAGAGTTTACCTCAGGCCTATAACAACACCAGTGCTCCATAGAGATTGGTTGATGTCTTAAAGGTCTAGGTGTCCAAATGCTGCCTCTAAGAACTGCTTACTGTACCTCCACTCAAACAACTTAGCTTTTTTCTCAGCCTTTATCGTATTGCCTTTCAACAGTCAGTCCATTTTTTTGCTGTCTGATGTAAGTGTTTTGACAATATCAGGGTACTTTCTGTTTGAATGTGTGTTTTCTTTATCTTATATACTGTTTGCAACCAATGCCCTTCATTAGGTTTTTTTATTTTTATAAGACTTTTATAGAAAGTGAATGACAAATAATAATAACTATAATAATTTGTAGGATTCTTTTGACATGATAAGATACTTATCCCAAAATGAATAATGTAAGTGACTGTGATGTCATAAGGAAGTTTAGTATATCACCTTACTGTACACATGTGAGGTTATTCTCGTGTGTATTAATTTGTTTGACAGGGTTTGGCGGGGTGGATAGACATTGGTACCTGAGATAGATTCAGAGGACAAAGCCATATTTGCTACATTTGCCTTTTTTTTTTAAATAAATGATGCCTTGAGAATATCAGCTGGACATTTTCATGACGGTGCAACTCTTACTTTGTCATGGTTCCGTCCAACCTTTCGCTAAAAGGGAATTCCACACCGTTGTAACCGATAGCCATTCTGAATTTATCTTTGGAATCATATTAGTTTAGATTTAATGAAGTAAAAAATGTTAACTGTTAACGTTAAATGTTTTATTGTCCAAATAATATCCTCCAGTGAAAAGGGATTGAAACTTTAGTCTGATTGTGAATATCTGATGATCCAGATTGTATATGTATTCTCAGGTGTTAAAATAAAGGGATTATTTGAACATTATATTATGTCTTATATTTATGTAACAATTTATAAACTCAGCAAAAAAATAAACATCCTCTCACTGTCAACTGCATTTATTTTCAGCAAATGTGTAGATATTTGTATGAACATAAGATTCAACAGCTGAGACATAAACTGAACAAGTACCAAAGACATGTGACTAACAGAAATGAAATGTGTCACTGAACAAAGGGTGGTCAAAATCAAAAGCGACAATCAGTATCTGGTGTGGCCACCAGCTGCATTAAGTGCTGCAGTGCATCTCCTCCTCATGGACTGCACCAGATTTGTCTGTTCCTGCTGTGAGATGTGACCCCACACTTCCACCAAGGCACCTGCAAGTTCCGGAACATTTCTGGGGGGAATGGCCCTAGCCCTCACCCTCCGATCCAACAGGTCCCAAACGTGCTCAATGGGATTGAGATCCGGGCTCCTCGCTGGCCATGTCAGAACACTGACATTCCTGTCTTGCAGGAAATCACACACAGAACGAGCAGTCTGGCTGGTGGCATTATCATGCTGGAGGGTCATGTCAGGATGAGCCTGCAGGAAGGGTACCACATGAGGGAGGAGGATGTCTTCCCTGTAACTCACAGCAATGACAACAAGCTCAGTCCGATGATGCTGTGACACACCGCCCCAGACCATGACGGACCCTCCACCTCCAAATTGATTCAAAGTACAGGCCTCGGTGTAAATCAAATCAAATCAAATGTATTTATATAGCCCTTCGTACATCAGCTGATATCTCAAAGTGCTGTACAGAAACCCAGCCTAAAACCCCAAACAGCAAGCAATGCAGGTGTAGAAGCACGGTGGCTAGGAAAAACTCCCTAGAAAGGCCAATACCTAGGAAGAAACCTAGAGAGGAACCAGGCTATGTGGGGTGGCCAGTCCTCTTCTGGCTGTGCCGGGTGGAGATTATAACAGAACATGGCCAAGATGTTCAAATGTTCATAAATGACCAGCATGGTCGAATAATAATAAGGCAGAACAGTTGAAACTGGAGCAGCAGCACAGTCAGGTGGAAGTTGAAACTGGAGCAGCAGCATGGCCAGGTGGACTGGGGACAGCAAGGAGTCATCATGTCAGGTAGTCCTGGGGCATGGTCCTAGGGCTCAGGTCCTCCGAGAGAGAGAAAGAAAGAGAGAAGGAGAGAATTAGAGAACGCACACTTAGATTCACACAGGACACCGAATAGGACAGGAGAAGTACTCCAGATATAACAAACTGACCCCAGCCCCCCGACACATAAACTACTGCAGCATAAATACTGGAGGCTGAGACAGGAGGGGTCAGGAGACACTGTGGCCCCATCCGAGGACACCCCCGGACAGGGCCAAACAGGAAGGATATAACCCCACCCACTTTGCCAAAGCACAGCCCCCACACCACTAGAGGGATATCTTCAACCACCAACTTACCATCCTGAGACAAGGCTGAGTATAGCCCACAAAGATCTCCGCCACGGCACAACCCAAGGGGGGGGGCGCCAACCCAGACAGGATGACCACAACAGTGAATCAACCCACTCAGGTGACGCACCCCCTCCAGGGACGGCATGAGAGACACTCATTCTGTCAACGATAAACGCGAATCTGACCATCACCCCATGTGAGACAAAACCACGACTCGTCAGTGAACATAACTTTTTGCCAGTCCTGTCTGGTCCAGCGATGGTGGGTTTGTGCCCATAGGCAACGTTGTTGCCGGTGGTGTCTGGTGATGACCTGCCTTACAACAGGCCTACAAGCCCTCAGTCCAGCCTCTCTCAGTCTATGGAGGACAGTCTGAGCACTGATGGAGGGATTGTGCATTCCTGGTGTAACTCGGGCAGTTGTTGCCATCCTGAACCTGTCCCGCAGGTGTGATGTTCGGATGTAACGATCCTGTGCAGGTGTTGTTACACGTGGTCTGCCACTGCGAGGACGATCAGCTGTCCGTCCTGTCTCCTTGTAGCGCTGTCTGAGGCGTCTCACAATATGGACATTGCAATTTATTGCCCTGGCCACATCTGCAGTCCTCATGCCTCCTTGCAGCATGCCTAAGGCACGTTCACGCAGATGAGCAGGGACCCTGGGCATATTTCTTTTGGTGTTTTACGTAGTCAGTAGAAAGGCCTCTTTAGTGTCCTAAGTTTTCATTATCGTGACCTTAATTGACTACCGTCTGTAAGCTGTTAGTGTCTTAACGACCGTTCCACAGGTACATGTTTATTAATTGTTTATGGTTTGTTGAACAAGCATGGGAAACAGTGTTTAAACCCTTTACAATGAAGATCTGTGAAATTATTTGTATTTTTACGAATAATCTTTGAAGGACAGGGTCCGGCGAAGGGCTGTTTCTTTATATAGTTTATATATACTGTATCTTATTCCACATTTCCCTCATTGTTGACCTTTTGATAAATCTATGTATTTTTCCATTTTTTTCTACTTTCAAATGATCTTAACAAGTATTATAATAAGAAATCATACATGCTTTTGTTCAATATGCAAGTACTTATTGTACCTTTGAATCATAAATGATTATGAATTATAATGCAATTGTGACCTAAATAAAACATACCTCTTTATTACAAATCATACCACTTTGTATGCTCCAGGCAAGCCATTTCTCCCAGCAAATGTTCGTATTTATATGTCATGTCTGCGTAATATGTCACGTAGTTTAATTCTACGACATGAAATGTATGATTAATGTATGAGATGAGATAAGGGAAGGATCAGAGGAAATAACGTCACTGACACAGCTCATCCATTCCTATGAGCACATATATTATGCTAATACATCGTTTTCCTACACAAACCTGATCTTGATGTAACAAGCTATGATGCCTATTATGCTCCAATCAATGAAAGGATATGCCTCTGCCATTAGGCTCACATTGCTTTCCGTAATTGTCACTTTGTAATTATTGTACTTTCCCCACCATACTATAAAGAACTGGTTTATGCTGTGCATATGTGGATCTGACTCTAACGCCCCCATTCTTTATTGTGTAACTGCCTGTGTTTGGTTTGTTTATGAGAGTCTCAGCAATTACTGGGTGGTAGGTTTCTCTAAAATGTGCAGTACTGTGACCATGGTCTAGTCCAGTCTGTACTGTTGACTTCCTGTCATGGGAATACAAAGCCAATGTTATGACTGTGGGGCGCCATGAATATGCATTCAAGTAAGTAGTGTGCTGAGGCGCCAGCTAGTTTGTACAAGTCCTTTAATCTATGTTACATTTTAGTGCCAACTCTCAGGTGTATTGTAGGGAGCGAGCGGAATTATTTTAGCAATGACTGTTAGTTGTCAATAGATCCAGGGGGCTCTGTTAAACTCAAGAATGTTTCTGTTAGTAGCATAAGTGAGGAGCGTGTAACGATCGTTGTCCTCCTCGGATGAGGAATAGGAAGGATCAGACCAAAACGCAGCGTGGTACGTGTCCATGTTAATTTGAATAAATAAACTGAACACTGCAATAACCAAAAAAACAACAAAGAGAGAGATTGAACGAAACGAAACAGTTCTGTAAGGTGAAGACACACAAAACAGAAAGCACCTACCCACAACCCATAGTGGGAAAACAGGCTGCCTAAGTATGATTCTCAATCAGAGACAACTATTGGGAACCATACCAGGCCAAACACCTAGAAATATAACACACAGAACAAAACATAAAATGCCCACCCCAACTCACACCCTGACCAAACTAAAATAGAGACATAAAAAAGGAACTAAGGTCAGGACGTGACAGAGCGAGAGAGACAAGGAGAGCGAAAGTGGGAGAGCGCTATCATTCTACCAAGTGGAAGGATCTGACAGAGCCAAGCCAGAATACCTTGTGTTTTATAAGTGCTGTTCCTGGAAATTACATGACAGATTTTTATGCTCACAGGGAAATTATTATTGGTAAGTACAGTAGATACACTGTGTACCCTCAATGTAATAAGGTTGGTCTTGCCCCTCAGAAAAATTATAACAAAATGAAACCAGTTGTATTCATATAGTAGGTACGTTGGGGATCTAACATACAAGGACAGTTCATTTACCATGTTAGCATTTTATCTTTACAAAACCAATGGTGTTTGGCAGAGTATCCCTCATCACAGAAATAACATCAGATATATTGTAGCAGCCTACATAGACCAGATGTATGGAAATTCCCCCACATCTCAGGTTAAATTACATAGCCCACTAAATCTCTTGTTTTCCCATGTAAGATGTAGGTCCTCTGTAATATGTCATGGTCATTGGTTCAGCACTAACCGGATGCCAGAAAAACAGATATATTCATGTAGTGGTTATTATGAGCATTATATTGATTATTTTAAAAGGATGGTGTTTTCTGTTGTGTAAATGTATTAACTACACACTCATTGTCCTTTGGGGTTTAAATGGTGGCAAGTTTGTTGCTTCTCTAATGTGGTCTGTTTGATGTGTGTGTGTGTGTGTTCCCCCCCAACTCACCTGATTTAGTTACTGTTTACTATCTCCAAGGATCCCTCACGTAGGCGTGTTCTGTTTTAAACCTGGCAAACACCTGTCTACAGAGCCCAGGTGCTAGGAACACACATTGTCCTTCACAACTCCAATTCCACGTATCACTGTTGAAAGAAGAAGAGCAAATAACTACTCTAACAGGTAAGTTGACTTATTTTATTAACAGATGAACTTCTTTCAGTAATGAATTTCTTATACGCTTTATGAGTTAGAATCGCTCAGTGGACATCTATTTACTTTATTCATTTGATCATTATCACACACATTTGATCTGTTTTCACAAGTAGTTATATCGAGGTGCTTGTATGTTATGGCTTGAGCTCAATCTTACCTTATCAACAATTCATACACGACTGCTCTTCCGTTACTCCCTCACCTTTTGGCAATACTCAAGCTGGAGCAGACTGCTGAGTAGGTGTAAATAGCTCGTTTTCATGGGAACTGTCCAGATAAAGTGTTTTGCCTGGGGGTAAGAGTAGCCGCAGTGTCCCACCTGGACCATTGCCTCATTCCCTGTGGGCTCTTTCAGCGTCCCTGCACCCAATATCATCCACCGGAGACCTGTACCATGCCCTCTAAGTGGTATCAGCCAGAGACAGATTACCCCTCTGTGGGCTTGGTACTAAAAGCACCTTTGTATGCAGTGTTCCATCTGCAAAGCTCTGACATTGCCCCCCTTTAGCAGTGCAGAGAGAGAAACCTCTGAATTATGCATTAGAGCAAGTGTAGCTGTTTCTTTCAGCTAGCCTTGTGGAGCTGTGCAGACTGCACACTCATATTTATCAGAGCACATTTACTTCTGGGAGTGGTTGGAGAATCTGTCACTGTGGAATATGTGTGGTGTGAATTATGTCAGGTCATCATCTTGTTCTGGATGCTATTTCAAATCAATTTCATTTCATTGGGTGTTATTCCATATTTGCAGTTAATATCGTTGTTTGGAATCAGATGAGTAGTGATACAACACAGCCTCTCAATACACACACATGCACGCCCGCACATAAGCACATGTGCGTGTCCATGTGTCTGTCTGTGTCTTCGTCTGTATCTGTGTCTGTGTGTCTGTGTGCTTAAATCACTAAATACCAATCAATCAATCAATCAAATGTATTTTACATCAGCAGATTTCACAAAGTGCTGAAACAGAAACCCAGCCATGGTTTGTTCTCAGACACCCAGACCTTCCCACACAGAGTAGTGACCTCAGTCCTTATAGGTCCTAGGTCTCTACTGTACTTTCCTGACACCTCTGACCTTCACACTAAGGGCATTTTATTCCTGAACACTGACAATGTGAGGGTAATGGCATGTCCCGGAAATAATAAGTCTATGTATGAGAAAAATATATGAGATTCCTTAGATTTCAAACACAGCCCTACCTATCTGTAAACACTGGTGGGTTCTTGTAATACTTGTCCATGTGTCTTTTCTAATCATGTAAAGGTGGCTACTATTAGACCCTCCTGAGGCCATGTAGGTCCTGTATTTAGATGACATCAAGATGATCCTAAAACCAGCAACAGATAAAGTACCCTGTAGGATCACTCCCCTGGGTAATTAGACACAGACAGCTTTGAACTTAAACTAGGTTTGATTAGCCTCCAGCTTTCTGTACACACACAAACAATATGGACCTTCATGTTTGTGTCTGTTGTAGTGTGTGCATGCGTGTGTGTGTGCGTTCTCTATGTCTCATCTCTTTCGGCATCTCTCTCTCTCTCTCTCTCTCTCTCTCTCTCTCTCTCTCTCTCTCTCGCTCTAGAGCCCGATGATGTGGAACATTGTGGTTGTTTAGTCCACACACAGGTGTGAGGAAGTGTCTGAAGGTCACAGCTCTCACCAAGACACAGCAGAGAGTTATGTCACACATAGACACGTGTGTCTATCTTTATTTTCTCTACACTTCCATTCATCAGTACTGCTTTGGCCAAAGTCATTTGAACCTTGTGTCACATTCAAAAGCTCCTGAAAACAGATGTGGGAAGCGAAGCGAGTTCAGAACATAGAAAGTTAGTGAACTCAGTGGTACACTGGTGGTGTCGAAGATAGAGAAAAGCCAAGAGGGAACTCAAAAAGTTGTGTAATATATTAGTTAATAATACCATCCTTTGAAGGGTAAGAGAAGAATATACATAATAGCCCAGTAAAGTGAATAGAGCCCTGAGCAAGGAGATTCTTGCTGGGATATTCTTAACATGGCTCTGTTCTCCTTGAAGAATTCTCCTTTGAGAGGAAAGGCCTTGGGACTCAACGCTCTCGAGTGCATTGAGCCTGTCTGTCTGTCGAGGTAATGCTGCAAAGCTTTTCTCTGGTGATAAATGGCAAGCACTTGTTGGAGAGCCAACTCTGTCTGCATTACCTCACAGGAAATTGAAATGGGAAATCCCTGGGTGGGAGGCAGAAGTCAGATGCTTCATCAAACAAACGGGGGTAGAATTAATCATTTCTGTCCTCGTGTGATTTAGCACTCAGAGAGACAACACCGTACAGTGTCCTCAGTCTTGTTTGAAAAGGGGAGTTTCTCCTGGTAACCTTGGGGTTGGCTTGGTTACAGTCTAGTGATGAAGAATTTGCATGGCAGGATCTCATGAAGGATCAAGGCAATGTCAAAGTTTCTCAACTAATCTACTGTTTGGTTTGTTTCATACTCTAGGCCTACATGATAGAACAACTGCTCTATATGCCCTTCACTTTTAGAAAAATCCTCTGACAATTCACTTATGTCACGTATATTTTTATTATATGTAATGAATGTAGTGAATATGGATAACACTTTACTTTTACATATGCAATTAATAAGGACAGTGTAAAGTTAAGTGTTCCCTGTAATATTTTACTTTCAAGATTAACATCGTCTGTGGAATTAGCTGATTCTATTGGCTGAAAGGCAATAAGGTGGAGCTGGCACCCTCGGTCGTATCCGGAAACCGCGCTCCTTCATTCATTAATGAAACAGGGTAACGGGATAGGACCGCGAGGGCTCTGTTTGGTTGAGGAACGTCGAGCGCCACCGTGGGGATTTGTTTACGAAAGTGCGTGGACACTCTCCAAGTGTCCCTTTTGCGTTATTGGTTCCAGTTCTCAGCCCACTGTCCTGGAACAAGACTGTCATGTTCACTCGCAGCTCAAAGAAGAGAGAATCCAGCAGATCGGTGAGTGATACAAATTGTAGTTTTTCCATAGGATCCCACGTTTTTGCAGAAATGTGGTACAGTACGTTTGCATGAGGCGCACGCGACTACGGCGTGCTCTTTAATCCCGGTGTCCAGATACACTGTGTTGTGGTTTAAGTCTATATAAATGAAATGTTACTTTGCAGTCTGTGGACTTTTTTTTCTTAATCGGTAAAGCAGTAACGTTAAATTCCTAGTCCTCTTCGCACTTCTCATTTGATCGGGAGAGAACGCATCCACCAGTACAATTCAAAGGCTCATTTAAGCAACATTATCCCGCTGATGTAAGAATAGTTGGTTTGTATTCTACGAATCTACCCCAATACGCATACTTTGTTAAGCCTTTCAATTCACTGCACCAGACATTTCTTTCCTAAGTGTTTGCCCTCATTTGTGTTCCACACATGTACCCAGAGGCAATCGACTATTACTGAGTTCTGTATTTAGTAATTACGGTACTCTAAAATAATTTGGGCCAAGTCATATATAGGCTTGATGTCATTGCAATGTCTCATTATTTCAATGTTTTTTTAGGTTTGATTATGACTGAATACTTTTTTGTCTTCTCTAAATAGTTAGCCTTCTGAAGTCTTCTGTAAACCCACTCTGTCCCAATGTGAATTGTCATGTGAGAGACAGCATGTGTTTGATGAATCTAGAAGAGATGAGCGATAACAGCAGGTATCATGTGACCATTAACTATATAGGTTCTTCTCTCCATCACTAGCTGAACACCCTTGATGAGCCGGAGAGAGGACAGCCGTGTAACGTGTGTGGAGACCAGTGTCCCGGCTTCACTCTGCACAAATGGAGGTAGGGTCCCTCTCTATCTTTGCCCTTACTGTGGCTAGTTATCCCTCCGCCCCTCCCAGCCAAAAACTTCAGTCCACTTAAGTTCAAAGTTTCAGTGGTGGCAGTTGGTACCGTGGAATGCTGTTTGCTCCCTGTCTTAGAAAACGTCTTGAGGAAATTGAATACATACTGCTCTTGAGTAGTATGAACCATGTCTCTATGCCAGTTTGATGCAGTGGACAGTTCCCCCTCTGCAAGGCACTGGTCTGGAGGACGCCTTTTGAGGGTTACTGAAGCCATCCTGTTTTTGCTAAATGGACTCAGCCGTGCGTATCAGAGTCGGCAAGGCATTGTTCAGAACCTGTGTGCCCTAACTCAACAGTTTAGCCATTCATGCAATATGAGAGATTTAAGCAGACATTCTACAAACGCTCTCAGTTGTTGTATTTGCTTTAGAGTGAAAGGAAAGAGCGCTGGGTAGTTTGTCTTCTGATATGCCGCACATATAAACGGTGTTTGTTTGGTTCACTCTTGGAGAGGCTATATATTTAAGACAACATGAGTTTTCCAGAACTGTTTACAAGAGTTATTACTAAAACATGCATTGCCCTGAATATGGCAAGCAAAAGCTGCAGTGGTGTGGTTCAACCTGGTCTCGGAGCATTTCGTATTATTCTGTACATAAGGCCACAACCCTATTTAGTATGATATGTTAGGTAAATCAGGGCACTCCTCAATTAGGAATACAGTTTCTAAATTGAAAGCAATTACTTTACCCCTACATCATGATTATATTTCCTGCAAGAAGAAGTATGAAGTCCCTCTCTGCCACCTCCACTTAAAGAGTCGTCTGTAGCAGCAATGTAAGCAGCCCTAACGAAGGCAATGCCTGGTCTGTCTAAAGGCGTCCGCATGATTCCCAGCTGAAACAGTTCAGTGGAGTTTGTGCATACATTATGACGACATTTAGTGACGTTTTGGACTTCAACAAGTTTTTTTGGGGGGGGCTGTTCGGGCACACAAAGGGCAAGTCGAAGTTCGTGGCCTAAGTCTACCCCCCTCCGTCGGTGATTGGCCAACGGTAGGGATTCTTCAATAAAGTTTGTCATTCAACTAGAGGTGACTCTTTTTTTTTTTATGCACATTTCTTCATTAAAAAATACTCCACCAAACATCTTAGTTAAATGTAAAATTGCGTGACCAAGATCTCTGAAGCAAAAACGTAAACATTTATGACAAATGTCTTGAGTTAAATTAATTCAGACTATTTCTAAGGAAGTGTATACTGGCTACGGCATCTCAAAATGGACAAACAGAACTATTGCTGCTTTTCTCTCATTTTTCAAGTGTAGGTCTTTGTAAAGGAGTATGTGAGTAAAGTCATTCGGCTAGGTGCCAGCCGAACTGAAGCATGCTATCACCATAAGCGAATCTACAATGAGGGGGGGGGGGGGGGGGGGGGCTGGCATGTTAGGCAGAGGATCATCATGATTCAGGCCTCCATTCTGTAAACCATTACGGGACAACAGTCAACCTCTGGAATGTGCCTTTAATTGCCTTTGCAGTGCCACAATAAAAGTACACTTTTTCCCGAAAAACCAACCCGACAGAGGACATTTCTTACAGACGGGTCGTGGAAACCCTGCTTTGTGTGTAGACGCTGGAACGGTATGGGGGAACTTTATGGCTACAAACATCACTGAACGCCTTTGTTCCTTCTTGGAAAGAAAATGCTCCGACCAGTCTCTTCCTCTCTTTCTCAGGAAAGCCTGTTTTCATGCCGATTGATACAGATATGTGTGTTTTATTTGGAATGTGGACTTTACCTGACCTCGGTGTTGTAGATTAAGGAATCAGAGAAGGGAGTGCGTACATTGTGGGTTGGCTACCATATCAACCCTGCTGTTTATTAACTAAGAGTGACAAAACAACAGTTTCTATGTCAACATGTTGACAGCCAGACTGCCAAAATTAGACCTTGAATTGTCTCCTTGGGGGCATTATTGATGAGGATCATCGTGTGTTTGTGTCGGAGGGGATTGTGACTGTTTCAAGTTCTCTATAACAGGATGAGCTCTTTAAACAGCCACATTTTTAAAGGTTGCTGATGTCAGACATGTAATTGCACAGCAGCACACACTTTGATGACATGCAAAATGGGAGTCTGAAGGAGAGCCAGGGAGGCTGGGAGAGCCAGGGAGGCTGAGAGAGCCAGGGAGGCTGGGAGAGCCAGGGAGGCTGGGAGAGCCAGGGAGGCTGGGAGAGCCAGGGAGGCTGGGAGAGCCAGGGAGGCTGGGAGAGCCAGGGAGGCTGGGAGAGCCAGGGAGAGCCAGGGAGAGCCAGGGAGGCTGGGAGAGCCAGGGAGGCTGGGAGAGCCAGGGAGGCTGGGAGAGCCAGGGAGGCTGGGAGAGCCAGGGAGAGCCAGGGAGGCTGGGAGAGCCAGGGAGGCTGGGAGAGCCAGGGAGGCTGGGAGAGCCAGGGAGGCTGGGAGAGCCAGGGAGGCTGGGAGAGCCAGGGAGGCTGGGAGAGCCAGGGAGGCTGGGAGAGCCAGAACTGGTTTGAAATCTCAGGAAAAAAGAAATAACTAAATCAAATCAAATCAAATTTATTTATATAGCCCTTCGTACATCAGCTGATATCTCAAAGTGCTGTACAGAAACCCAGCCTAAAACCCCAAACAGCAAGCAATGCAGGTGTAGAAGCACGGTGGCTAGGAAAAACTCCCTAGAAACTACAGGAAAAGGGACTGGGTTATTAAGTAAGCGCTGAGACCAACATCCCCCTACCATTCCCTACACTTTAACATGTGTGTATGGCTCTGAATTCTCTAAAATATTCATGTTTTTCTAAATATTCAGGAGCTTGAGTTTTCAGGAAGAGATGGTACATTTTTTTCCGTTCTTCCCTTCTTCCGCGCTATATAAAGAAGCTTCCGCTAAGCTGGTGTCTTGGGGGTTCATGCCTACTCTTCCACTGTGGTTTTACTGTGTTTGCTGGCTCCATTCAGGTCCTACTACAAACCC
Source organism: Oncorhynchus kisutch (assembly GCF_002021735.2). NCBI lineage: Eukaryota > Metazoa > Chordata > Actinopteri > Salmoniformes > Salmonidae > Oncorhynchus > Oncorhynchus kisutch. The sequence goes on from NC_034178.2 coordinate 38,188,251, forward strand.
AGTCAAGTGTCATCCATTTAAAATCATTCAGGCCTACTACTGACCGTATTCGCCATCCACCACGGTTGAGCTTTCATCCAACCAATCACATTAATTCTACGGAAAAGTCCAATGAGAGAATTTGTCACTTTTTTTTTATGACACGATTTGTTCTCAGAAAAGCAACTTGTGTGAACAGTAATATAATATGTAATGAGCTACTGTGAGCTTCACTATTCTAAATAAACAAGTGTCTGCCTAGTTTGTGGTATTGATTCATTGCCTCTGGCTTCAGACCAATTCAATCTACCTATCTTTTCAAGACTGGCAACATTTTTCTGAAGAGTAGCAGCATGTTACTAACCCCACTGCCAGTGTGTCAGAGAGCCAATAGTGCTGTGTAAACAGAGTTGTCAGCTCTAGGCAGGATAGGATAGGGGGAGACAGGAGTGGATTTAACTTGTGCAACGCGCGCCTTTGAATTTTTAATGCTAGCCTTTGGCTTGATTGATTTCCTTTGTACTAATGAGACTCATTACAGAGCTTATTAACACGAACGGTGTGTGTGAGCCAGATATCTGATCAGCCTAATCGTTTCACCCACTTAACTCTGCACCTGTATGTTTTAAAACTTCATTCAATAACTCGCCCAACGCTCCATCGAGACATTTTAGCGCACCGCTGTCAATGATAATGGTTTTTGAATGTTAACACTTGACCTGTAGTTAATAATGGGGAGGGTTTAAGTCAAATTTCCTGTTAGTTGATTTCTGTAAAATGTCCCCATTTGCAGTAATTTCCTGTTGCCAAGCACCTTAATTTGCACTGTACAGTATGCTAGTGATGGTATTTGCAATACTGTTTGGACAAAGCCTGCTCTTGTATGCACCAAGCCCTAAATTGAAATCCAAGCTGGACTAAAAGCAGAGGAGAGGGGGTTTGGCTGGGGGGTGTGAGTTGGGCTGAAAGCCCACTGACGTCTGTCCTCACAGTAACCTGACCTGATCTGCATAACACAGGCCCACCCTGCTATTCAGCATGTTAACAAGCAGCCCAGTCAAATAAAACTGTCAGACTGGTTTGGCATATGAATGGCCCTTTAAAAGGGAGTCTCTCGGTTTAGTACTGAAGAGGCCACAGCCTATAAGGGTGGGGAGACCCTGGTGACCACCACCACACAATAGGCCTGGTGGATTTACCAGTGTTCTTCTCTGTACTAGCATGGAGATAGAGGCCAACCTCCAGTGAAAGCAGTGGAGAAGTTTACTGGTAATGGGCCCAAATCATTATCTCCTCCAGTCCACTCCCCGTGGCCTTTGAAGGGGAAAGCAGCAACATCTGTGCCGCGTGGTAACACTCATTTGGGTCAGGAGGCAAATGAGATGTTGGGGGGGCTTTTTATCGTGTAAATGGAATGTTTTGTCTTTGTCGTTTAAGAGGGTCCATTTTGAAAGGGCCTGTGTTTTGACAGCCCCAGAGGGTTGTTTGATAGATGACTGATGCTAAGCAATAATACAAACCCAGAGAACTCTCTAATCCTGATATAAATCATAGTTTGACATTTACAGATCCTCTGACAGGTCCCTTCCTCTCTATCGCTCTCTTACTATCTCTGTTTCTGCATCAAAGGTTGGTCCAAGATCAGTTGCTTTTTTGGCTTCTCTATGAGCTCGAGAGGGAGAGTCTTTTGATTGGCTGCCTTTCAATTATGGATGGTGGTCACGGAAACGGGAAGCGGGGCATATGCATGTGGTAGCCCGGTGAGAAACAGAGGGCCAATCGGACGGCTCATGATTTCCAATGGAGTTGCCTTTCAAAAGTCGAGATTAGCCAGGGTTAGCTGCCTCTCAGACAGAGCTCATTGTGGAAGGATCCCTACCCAGATAACAGAGCCTGTTGTTTTAGTTTTATCCAGGGTCTCTCCCATCCAGCGCTCTCCTTTGATACCAGGTGATATTGACATATTGTGTCTGTCAGAGCAGCTCTTTATGGTCTTTCTGTGTTTGTCTACATTGAGAGGGGAAATTATACCTCTGTAGCAGATGCTGAACGCAGCTCGGGGAGATGAAACTGCATGACTGATGTGTTTTGTATTCTTATATGCACTATGGTTATCTGATGACTGTTGTGTCTTTGTCATAGGGAGAGGGTTTTCCTATTCACCAGCCGTTGTATGGGGCATGTAAGAGGAGAAGCGGTCATAGGTGTTGGGTTGCTCTGGTCCAGTGTGGCTATTATCTCTTCTCTCAAACAGAAACAACATATCTTATGTCATTAGTATCATGCTTTTCACATTCCTACAACCCATCTACTTGCATCTTGTTCTTTAATCCTTAAGAGTCTAAGCTGGAGATATCATTCTGCGTGGGCTGCGCCTCAACCCGCCGCATCCGCCTATGTCGCCCTTCCGCGTCTGCGGTGGGAGGTTGCCGAGCTACAGCGGTGTTTATCAGACCATGTAGGCATCCCGAAAATCGGTGTTCTCTTTTTGCTCTACGACCCCCAAAAGTGTCCCGGGACTCGTCTGAAGGTAACCCATACAAATGAATGGAAGTATGGAGGTAGTTTTGTGCCAGCAAAGTGAGCTCTAACTTTTAGAGGTTAAACAGCCTAATAGCTCAATTGAAGTGCTATTGATTCAAGTCTTGGCCTGTTCAGACAACAGAAGTACTCTCTCTACCCTGACTTTGACTCTGTGGAGTAGAGGCAACCTCCAGTGTGCCCGTGCCAGAAAACCCACACAATTCGAGAGGCCCAGCAGTCACTTGCCAAATGGGCTCTCTTTCTCATCACGCAAGAGTGACTGCACATTCAGCGATATGATTTGCATTTAAAGTTTATACATTCGGTGTTCAGGTGTAACTTTCCTTGTCATCTAATTATATTAGACCAAGCTCAAACGAGCCATGTTCAGTTGTTTGTATTTACTGTCCCGGCAGTGAAGCGCTTCTGTTTGTCCACAGGGAGGCGAACATACTCTTCATAGATTAGATTAGACTAGAGTAGAAATCCCAAAGGGCAATTTGTTTGCAGCAAGTAGACACCAGGTATGGGTGTCCAAAATGGAACAGTCACCCAGCTTTTGTGTTATTAATTGTTGGTACTGATAGTTAGCTGCAATGACGATTTTTTTTTTGTTGCAACAATCAGTAGACTCCTTATGGCACTGCGTGTGTTCGACAGCTGACCCCTGAACAAACGCATAGCCATCTTGTGCCAGACTAGAGGCATCTCTGTGAGTCTCCTGTGATAGTTTAAGTCTACAGCTAAGTCTGATCCCCATCTATTTTCCTAGACTGTGTTATCAGAGGTCATCCTGAACAGGTGCCAAAGAACTCTGGGTAATGGACAGAGACGGATAGGCATCAGAAAACCCCTCTTTGTCCCTGGTGAAGTGTCAGAAGTCATACTCACCAGATAGGGATGTAGTCGACCAGCTTATCCACATGATGTAGGGAGACTGGATCCAGTTGTACAGTTAATACTGTCTTTTGTATCTGTAGTCATATAATCTCCACTATAATGATTGCATTTGTATCCACAAGCACGCATATCATTTTTTAGTTTCTGTCTCATAGACTTGACATGTGTATATATATTTTTAATCAGAGAGAAGCTCAAGCTGATGGATATAGTTGTCTGTATGTGTGCCACTCAGCTCTTCCATGGGTGGGTGCTTACCGTGGTCAAACTAACATTTGGTGCTGGTGGAGGCAGCCTTTACCTAGGGGATAGAGTTCAGCTATAGTTTAAGGCAGGGAGTGAGAGAGGGTGGGAAAGACATGGAAATAGAGAGGGAGAGTGAATCCCAATGGCTGGAGAAGTGCATTTGGTATTTTAAACATCGATTTGTAACAAACTGTCCAAGGACAGTAGAAAAACATTCTTCCTCATGATTTTGTAAAAAAAAAAGGATTTTGCTTGCAACCTTGCTGTTGCTGTTTTACATATTTGTTCCACTCTGAAATGAGGAAAAGGTTCTGTTGATCAATGCACTCTCCCGCTTGATGTGAATAAACCATGGCTTTGCCTGAGAGTTCCATCCCCAGGAGTTTCCATCCATGCAGACAGCGCTCTGCCCCAGTGCTGATCTGGCCTTAATGAAGGCTTAGCATCCAGAGCTACCTTTGAACTGTCACCTGGAATAAAGGGGGGGGGGGGGGGGGGGGGTCTCACAGCCGTCACCCCCACACTGACTTTAACATTCCCTACGTACTACAGCCTTCAATTCCCACCCGCCCACACCTTTTAGGGTTTGCATTGTTCATTCACGTCACTTTACATTCTTCTGTTAACATTCCTCTATGCAATTAGACTGTGGATATTCTATTATTTCTACTCATTAATTAGAATTCAGTGGATCTGTAGGGGATTGCTTTTTCGACTGTTAAACCTTCAATAAGATATCACCATTACATCAACAAATACTGAAAAAAATATAAGCACAACATTTTAGTGTTTGTCCCATGAAATAAAAGATCCCAAAATTCTTCCATACGCACAAAAAGCTTATTTCTCTCAATTTATTTTTTGCACAAACTGGTTTACATTAGTTAGTGAACATTTCTCCTTTACCTAGACAATCCATCCATCTAACATGATCATTATACAGGTGTACCTTCTGCTGGGGACAATAAAAGGGAGCATGCTGACTGCAGGATTGTCCACTAGAGCTGTTGCCAGAGATTTTCATGTTAAGTTCTCTACCATAAGCTGCCTCCAACGTTGTTTTAGAGAATTTGGAAGTACGTCCAACCGGCCTAACAACTGAAGACGCCAGCCCAGGACCTCCACATCCAGCTGATGAAACTGTCTGTAATAAAGCCCTTTTGTGGGGAAAATCTCATTCTGATTGGCTGGGCCTGGCTCCCCCGTGGGTAGGCCTGGCTCCCAAGTGGGTGGGCCTATGCCCTCCCAGGCCCACCATGGCTGCTCTGCTGTCCAGTCATATGAAATACATAGATTAGGGCCTAATGAATTTGATTTAAATTGACTGAGTTCCTTATATGAACTGTAACTCAGTAAAATCGTTGAAATTGGCCCATGTTGTGTTTTTATATTTTTGTTCAGTATATATCAGGTTCATTGCTGGACAGTTGGAGTTAGACTATATTGATGCAGAGGATTTGATATCCCACACAGTACTTTCTAGTAAAACCTCATATTAATAGAGCTATGGTTTCAGTCCACAGACGTCTGGCCCGGGCTCAGATTCAGCCTAGCACAGTGGGATGGCAGATAGTCAGTCCCAGATTAGCAGCAGGAGACACAGTCATGATCTGTATGTCCCTTTTAGGCCAGGGTCAGACATTAACACTGAAACACACACTGGATCAGATACACCAGACACACACCACACAGCTGTGGAGGTCTCTAACTCCTCACCCACCAACTTTTTTGTTAACTTCCCATTACTATACGGTATGAAAGTGACAATGCCTGGTTTTGTAGGCTAAGAATTAACCTCAAATTTGCGTCCTCAGTCATAAAAATGTGGTTAATTTGAGATGTATAATAAATGTATGCGTGTTTCCGAATTAATCTACTTACCACATGCCGGCTTTCAACGTATTTTATGGTCTAGAAGAAGCACAGAGCTGAAAAGATACAACCGTTTCAATTGGAACTACACACATGAACTACAACTCCCAGATTTATGTCTCACTTTCAACAGCTTGCCCATCTTCAAAATAAATAGAATATTGAACACATCAATGAGTCCTCAACCCGAGCAGACACCCTCCAGCATGCAAACAAGGCAGCAGGAGATCAAATGAGGCATTGGGGTATGAGAAAATCAATACACAAATATGAATATAATGTTATATGTATGTGTGTGTGTATATATGTATGTATATATATATATATATATATATATATATATATATATATATATATATATAATATAATCTTGAAGCCTAGTTAAGAGATTACAGGACATGACCCAGAAGTATGACGTAGGAACGTATTACTTTCGTATCGTATTGGCACATTCAGCAGTATGATTTATACCTTCTCAATCTCTTTCATACATCCCTTTCGCCCTCCATCCCCTTTCTCCCTCCATCCCCTTTCTCCCTCCATCCCCTTTCTCCCTCCATCCCCTTCTCTCAATCCCTCCCTCCTTCCCTCTCTCTATGCACCAAGGTGCAGTGTTCAGGTAGCCAGCAGACTGCAGATTGCAGTGGGACCTTCAGTTGGAGCAGTGCACCGCTTCAAAGACTCCTTTGATTTTGTACTCCCCCTTCTTTGTCTCCTCCTCCTCTCTCTCTGTTTCTCTCTCCAGTCACATGTTCCTGTATGGGGGGAGAACCCCACACCACCACCACTACCATAATAATAGAGAATGTTACTGCAGATTAGAATGTTGTATGTCATTTCAGATGAGTTGTGTGTGTGCTTTTAAGGGATTTTTGGAGAGGTTTTGATGATTCTGTGCTTCTGCTCAGGAGAACTTATAAGTCCTTTAATGTGTCTGATGATGAGTTTACTGTTACATCACCCCTAGATTTCTCGTTGCTGTTCAGATTTTTCGGAGACGTATCAGCTCCAGAGTCACCAGCAGAGGTCAGTGTTGTATCTGACGTTATCGCCTGCCATTTTTAGCATCAGTATGGCTAGAAGTGTTTTTCTCAGTCATTTCATAAATATAATGCATCAAAAAATCTACTTTACAGACACCAAACGTACTACATTATTCTACATCTCACATCAGATGTGGTGACTACAAGACCAAACAATAGACAGTTTATCCTTTTTGTGCAGAACAGTTTGAAATGTCCTGTTTTCATTATTTTACTGAATCCCATTGAAACAGTATTCATTTGTTTAGCCACTAAAAATGGACTTGATGACACAGCATGCATTGTTGAGGCATTTGATTGGTTTATTGATTTAGCCAACTGCCTTTAGGACCGTATTGATCTGTGAGCTGTTGTCCAACTCAGTATTCATCATTGCATGCACCAGGGCCAGAATTCAATCTAACCTGCTCTGTGGAAAATCCCATTGTTCCTTCTCTTTTCAAGTATGAATCACATTTGAATGATGCAGTTAAGTCAATGTTGATTAGCTAAAACTCAAATGTTCTGGTGTGAGGGTTTGATTTTTTATCTGACCCGAGATGTCTTGCAAGGTGTGTTGTATCTATTCCCTCGTACTGAGGCTCTGCGTATTCTCCATCATCAGAGGAGTGGGCGAAGTGTTATTTTTATCCCAATCACATCCACAGCTCACAATGACTCAAAGCACACAGCAGAATCCATTAATGACGCAGCTCACCGACAGAACAGAAACAAAAGCTTTATTATACATTTGAGTCATTTAGCAGAGACACTGTTATTCAGAGTGACCTACAGTTAACGTGTTCGTCTTAAAATAGTTAGGTTGGACAATCACATATCGCAGTCATAGTAAGTACATTTTACCTCAAAGTAGCCATCAGCAAAGTCAGAGCTAGTAAGGGGGGAAAAAGCCAAGTGCGAGTATTAGTTCATGATGAAGGCATGAACTAACAATGGGGGGGTTTATTTAAGACCTACTTTTTGAAGAGGTTAGGGTTTTTGGAGATGGGCAGGGACTAAGCGGTGGCAGAACAGATTGCTTGGGTTGGGGTGTAGGGTTTGAGCATAGCCTGAAGGTAGGGAGGGACAGTTCCTCTTGCTGCTCCGTAGGCAAGTCTCATCGTCTTGTAGTGGATGCGAGCTTTTTCTGTAAGCCAGTGGAGTGTGCAGAAGACCGGTGTGAAATGGCAGAACGTAGGAAGGTTGAACACCAGTAGGGTTGCAGCGCTCTGGATAAGTGGGGAGCCCATCCAACAGTGAGTTGCAGTCGTCCAGATGACAAGTGCCTGCACCACTTCCTGTGTGAGGTAGGGTTGTACTCTACGGATGTTGTAGAGCATGAACCTGCAGGAGCGAGATGGTGTTGAAGCAGGTAGGCCTTCCCCGGGAGGAAGAGCAGCTCCGTCTTGTCGGTTGAGCTCGAGGTGGTGGTCCGACATCCAAACTGAGATATCTGCCAGGCACGTAGAGATGTGTGTCGCCACCTGGGTGTCAGAAGGGCGTAAGAAGAAAAGTAGTTGAGCATCATCCACAGAGAAAGGATAGGGGAGACCATGTGAGGATATGAAGGAGCCGAGTGACTGGTGTATAGAGAGAAGAGAGTGTACGTGGTGCAGACACAGCCTCACCACGTCACCTGGTAGGAGTGGCCTTCAAGTTAGGATGCAATCCATGTGCAGAGCCCGAGAAGCCCAGCCCTGAGAGGTGTGGAGAGGAGGATCTGATGGTTCACGGTGTCGAAGGCAGTGGATAGATCTAGGAGGAAGAGAATCGAGAGAGACAGCTTGGGCAATGTAGAGAGCCTCAGTGACAGAGAAAAGCAGTCTCAGTTGAGTGACCCCTCTTGAAGCCTGACTGGTTAGGGTCAAGAAGATCGTTCTGAGAGACATAGCAAGAGAGTTCATCAGAGACGGCACACTCAAGTGTTTTGGAAAGAAAAAAAGAGATACCGGACTGTAATTTTTGACATCAGAGGAGTCAAGTGTTGGTTTCTTGAGGAGGGAAGTGACATAGTAAAGTCAGAGGGGACACAGCCAATGGTCAGGGATGAGTTGCTGAAGGAAGTGAGGAATGGAAGGTCTCCAAAGATGTTCTGGAGAAGGGAAGGAGTCGAAGGCAGTTTGTCGGATGGCCAGACCTCACTAGTCATAGGATTTAATCTGGAGATAGAGGGGAGAAAGAGGTCAAGGCCTAGGGTAGTTCTGTGTGAGTGGGACTAGTGGACTCAATAGGCTGAGTGAATGAGGAGCATATGTCGTGAACCTTCTTTTCAAAGTGGTTGACAAAGTTGTCTGTAGAGGGGGAGACATCAGGAGCAGACATCAGGAGGTTGAAATTGCCAAGTACAAAGAACGGTGAGCCATCAGGAAATTAGCTTATCAAGGTGTGAAGCTCATTGAGGAACTCTAAGGGCACCTGGTGGGTGATAGATGACAATGTTAAGCTTGAGTGGACAAGTGACAGCATGGAATTCAATTGAGGAGAAGGACAGGTGAGTGAGGGAGAAAAGGGAAAATCTCTACCTAGGAGACATTAGTATCTCCCTGTGCCACCACCATGACGACCAGATGCTCTCGGGCTATGAGAGAAAACGTAGTCAGATGAAGAGAGAGCAGCTGGAGTAGCAGTGTTCTCTGGGGTGATCCATGTCTCCATCAGGACCAAAAAAAGTTAATGGACTGAAGGGCAGCATAGGCAGAGATGAACTCTGTGTTCTTGACCACAGATCGTCAGTTCCAAACGCTGCCAGAGACCAGGAATTCCACATGGGTTGTGCTTGCAGGTTACACAAAATTAGAAGGGTTGCAGCCAAAGGGTAGGGGAGTGTCTGTAAAGCTTACAGGGAGAGGAACGAACACATATAGAAAACACACATAGTTGCCAAAGCTACAAAAGAGCAAAATAAGATCATCTGAAAAATCACTAGGTGATAGTGGTGTGGAGACACCTCTTTCCTTCCTAGAAGAACTCAGCAGGACTGTCTTTCTTTCGGTGACGGTTTTAGTTTTGCGACGAGACCGTCGCTGACACTGCTGCCATTGAGAGAAGAGGGGAGGCTCAAGTACTAATATTAATTGATAATTGTCTTGCAAAGTGAAGAGCACACCCCCTGGTACTAATTGCTGATTGCCTAGGAGAGGAGAAACAATTCCTCCTCCAATACGAATATTACACAACAGAAAGCCAAACAGACAGTTGCCAGGCTGTTGGTTTGTTTGAAACTGCGTAGAAAGTGCTGTTCCACATTAGTGACGCTACATAAGCATCCAGAGGGAGAATGGAGGTGTGAGAGTGATGCCCTATGATGTAGAACCCCTCCTCCATGATGTCTCAGTCCCCAGTGACCCTGCAGTCTTCTCCTGGTTCACTTCAACAAATGGCAACCTGCATATCCCCCATGTCACTCTCCCGGGTCGGTATAGTGGTATACAGTACTAACCCTTACAATAACCTGTGATGCCATGGACTGACAGATTCTGGTCACTAGATATGACATTGTGTGAATAGTCAAAGCTAATTTGAACATTTTCAACTTCAAATTGAGTGAAAAAAGAATGCTTCCTGCTAGCTCAAACTACAAGGATATCAGGTTGAGCGATAAATCACTGAGTGGCCTTAAAATGAAAGGAGACCTTCCTTGTTACTTATATGGTCGCTTATTTCACAAGACACAAGGCCCTAAACCTTTCAAATGTAGGGCATACTTTATGAGTTTAAGCATTCTATGGGACTCTGCTACACTGGAAATACAGACAAAATGCAGGTAATTTATTTACATAACTATCAACCCCTCAACAGCCCAATAAAGCTTCTGGTTGTCAGTCTGCATAGTCAATGTATTCTGTCAGATACTTGAAAAGGACTCTCTCTCTACCTCACAAAGTGCTTCATTCTGACTTGCCTAGTTAAATAAAGGTTAAATGAATCAAACTTATTTTAGAACTTGGTGGCACTTATCTTCAGACACAACAAAAGAAGATCAAGGTAGAAGATGCAAAACATTGATATGGTTAACTGTATTCATTTCAGTTAACTCAATCCAAGTTCCTCTCTCAGCCTCAACTTTACTGCAGTACGCTATGGACTCAAACCGTGTAGCAGCACTGAGCTGTTCTCAGACATGCAGTGTAACTAACCAGAGAAGGAGGACAAAACAAGCTCAATGGAGTCGAAAGCCAATTACATTCACAAAAGAGCTGTGTTTCTTTCTATTCTGTAGCCTTCCTTTCTTTCACTGTTAATCTGGTTGTTGTGTAGGCCATGCCTGTTGGCTCTCTGACCATTTGTAACCCTACTAATGGTAATGGCTCTGTTATTCTAGCATGGCCAGTTGTCAAGATACCAGCCGACTCTGGTCACTCACACACATCTCCTTGGCAACCAGTCAATTTACACAAATAAACTTGGCCGCACAAGAGAGCATGAGTGTTGCGTTTAAATATGCAGTGCTATATGGAGCTGCTGGAGCAAGAGTTCTGGTTTCTGTATGGAGCTGCTGGAGCAAGATTTCTGGTTTCTGTATGGAGCTGCTGGAGCTAGAGTTCTGGTTTCCGTATGGAGCTGCTGGAGCTAGAGTTCTGGTTTCCGTATGGAGCTGCTGGAGCAAGAGTTCTGGTTTCCGTATGGAGCTGCTGGAGCAAGAGTTCTGGTTTCCGTATGGAGCTGCTGGAGCAAGAGTTCTGGTTTCCGTATGGAGCTGCTGGAGCAAGAGTTCTGGTTTCCGTATGGAGCTGCTGGAGCAAGAGTTCTGGTTTCCGTATGGAGCTGCTGGAGCAAGAGTTCTGGTTTCCGTATGGAGCTGCTGGAGCAAGAGTTCTGGTTTCTGTATGGAGCTGCTGGAGCAAGAGTTCGGGTTCCTGTATGGAGCTGCTGGAGCAAGAGTTCTGGTTTCTTGTGCAATGATTCTCCTCTAGGAATGGAGGATTTAATAGGGTGATAAAGGCTTGAGCCTGATATTGGCAGGGCCCACAAACCCCACATGGTGCTCATTCTGAAATATTCTAAGTGCTGCCTCCTATCTCCTTTTCTCTACCGCACGCATGCACACACACATAGACTTGTATTTTGTTTTCTTAAGTTTCAGATGGAAGACCTTTACAGTGCCCTTAAGTTTCAGATGGAAGACCTTTACAGTGCCCTTAAGTTTCAGATGGAAGACCTTTACAGTGCCCTTAAGTTTCAGATGGAAGACCTTTACAGTGCCCTTAAGTTTCAGATGGAAGACCTTTACAGTGCCCTTAAGTTTCAGATGGAAGACCTTTACAGTGCCCTTAAGTTTCAGATGGAAGACCTTTACAGTGCCCTTAAGTTTCAGATGGAAGACCTTTACAGTGCCCTTAAGTTTCAGATGGAAGACCTTTACAGTGCCCTTAAGTTTCAGATGGAAGACCTTTACAGTGCCCTTAAGTTTCAGATGGAAGACCTTTACAGTGCCCTTAAGTTTCAGATGGAAGACCTTTACAGTGCCCTTAAGTTTCAGATGGAAGACCTTTACAGTGCCCTTAAGTTTCAGATGGAAGACCTTTACAGTGCCCTTAAGTTTCAGATGGAAGACCTTTACAGTGCCCTTAAGTTTCAGATGGAAGACCTTTACAGTGCCCTTAAGTTTCAGATGGAAGACCTTTACAGTGCCCTTAAGTTTCAGATGGAAGACCTTTACAGTGCCCTTAAGTTTCAGATGGAAGACCTTTACAGTGCCCTTAAGTTTCAGATGGAAGACCTTTACAGTGCCCTTAAGTTTCAGATGGAAGACCTTTACAGTGCCCTTAAGTTTCAGATGGAAGACCTTTACAGTGCCCTTAAGTTTCAGATGGAAGACCTTTACAGTGCCCTTAAGTTTCAGATGGAAGACCTTTACAGTGCCCTTAAGTTTCAGATGGAAGACCTTTACAGTGCCCTTAAGTTTCAGATGGAAGACCTTTACAGTGCCCTTAAGTTTCAGATGGAAGACCTTTACAGTGCCCTTAAGTTTCAGATGGAAGACCTTTACAGTGCCCTTAAGTTTCAGATGGAAGACCTTTACAGTGCCCTTAAGTTTCAGATGGAAGACCTTTACAGTGCCCTTAAGTTTCAGATGGAAGACCTTTACAGTGCCCTTAAGTTTCAGATGGAAGACCTTTACAGTGCCCTTAAGTTTCAGATGGAAGACCTTTACAGTGCCCTTAAGTTTCAGATGGAAGACCTTTACAGTGCCCTTACTTTCGGACGTCGTTACGTTTTTTTATTTGTATTTATTGATTTATTGATTTAAATCTTTATTTAACTAGGTAAGTCAGTTAAACCCACCCCTAACCTTGGACGACGCTGGGCCAATTGTGTGCCATCCTATGGGACCCCTGATCACAGCCGGTTGTGATACAGCCCGGGATCGAACCAGGGCCTGTAATGACACCTCTAGCATTGAGATGCAGTGCCTTAGACCGCTGCGCCTCTCGGGAGCACTGGTTACACTCAGCAGAGAGAATGTGTGTGTGTGTGTTGGCCTCAGTGTCAGGGAGTTCAGCGTCTCTGGATGCTGTCCGTTGTTCTGTCTCTGATCACAGGAAGTTGGCAGTGCCTCCTCTCTCCTGTTGTGGCCCACTTCCTGTCCTCTCTTTTAAGATGCATTGATAGGCAGAGCCCAGAACGGCTGAGCAGCTACTCTTTCATCCATGAAATACAGGGCTCACAAGCAGCCTCCTGGCTATTAATACATACACCGTCACGTAACAGAGTCGTGCAAAGTATGGACATACTCACACACTGCTCAATATGCATATGCAAGAGAAATACTTCTACAGTCCATCCGGGAAGTATTCAGACCCCTACTCACACACTGCTCAATATGCATATACAAGAGAAATACTTCTACAGTCCATTCGGAAAGTATTCAGACCCCGTTTTTCACATTTTGTTATGTTACAGCCTTATTCTAGAACCTACACATAATGACAAAGCAATAAAAATGGAAATATCACATTTACGTAAGTACTCAGACCCTTTACTCAGTACTTTGTTGAAGCTCCTTTGGCAGCGATTACAGCCTGGAGTCATCTTGGGTATGACGCTACAAACAAGACACACCTCTATTTGGGGAGTTCATTCCATTCTTCCCTACAGATCTTCTCAAACTCTGTCAGGTTGGATGGGGAGCTATTTTCATCAAGGATCTCTCTGTACTTTGCTCCATTCATCTTTCCCTTGATCCTGACTAGTCTTCCAGTCCCTGCCGCTGAAAAACATCCTCACGGCATGATGCTGCCACTACCATGCTTCAACGTAGGGATGGTGCCAGGTTTCCTCCAGATGTGAAGCTTGGCATTCAGGCCAAATAGTACAATATTGGTTTCATCAGACCAGAGAATCTTTCTAATGGTCTGAGAGTCTTTGAGTGCCTTTTGGCAGACACCAAGTGAGCTGTCATGTACCTTTTTACTGAGGACTTGCTTCCATCTGGCCACTCTACCATAAAGGCCTGATTGGTAGAGTGCTGCAGAGATGGTTGACCTTCTGGATTGTTCTCCCATCTCCACAGAGGAACTCCAGAGCTCTGTCAGAGTGACCATCGGGTTCTTGGTCACCTCCCTGACCAGGCCCTTCTCTCCCAATTGCTCAGTTTGGCCGGGCGGACAGCTTTAGGAAGAGTCTTGGTGGTTCCAAACTTCTTTAATTTAAGAATGATGGAGTCCACTGTGTTCTTGGGGACCTTCAATGCTGCATAAATATTTTGGTACTCCTCCCCAGATCTGTGCCTCGACACAATCCTGTCTCGTGCTCTACGGACAATTTCTTTGACCTCATGGCTTGGTTTTTGCTCTGACATGGACTGTCAACTATGGGACCTTTATATAGACAGGTGTGTGCATTCCAAATCACGTCCAATCAATTGAATTTACCACAGGTGGACTCCAATCAAGTTGTAGAAACATCTGACAGATGATCAATGGAAACAGGATGCATAGCAAAGTCTCATAGCAAAGGGTCTGAATACTTATGTAAATAAGGTATTTCTGTTAGTTTTTTTGTATATATTTGCCAACCTGTTTTCACTTTGTCCTTATGGGATATTGTGTGTAGATTGCTGAGTTCTGTTTGATTTAATCCATTTTAGAATAATGCTGTAAAGTAACAAAATGAGGAAAAGTCAAGGGGTCTGAATACTTTCCAAAGTCACTTGTATACTGTAGGTAGGGGTAAAGTGACTAGGCAACATGATAACATAATCCAGTTTGTATGTTTCACTATAACTAGTTCAGCTACAAAGCAAATAATGAACATGGCTTCCAGTTCAGCAAGGTATTGAAGGAAAACATACATCCTGATCTCCGTTCTCATCAAATGCCAATGTTATAACAAACTGACATCGAATGAACAGCTTCTACCCAAGTACCATAAGACTGCTGAACAGTTAATTAAACGGCTACCAGGACTTTTTACCTCCTACCCACATGTACTTCAATCACCTAATCAAACCTACATGTACTTCAATCAATCAATCACCTAACCAAACCCACATGTACTTCAATCAATCAATCACCTAACCAAACCCACATGTACTTCAATCAATCAATCAATCAATCACCTAACCAAACCCACATGTACTTCAATCAATCAATCACCTAACCAAACCCACATGTACTTCAATCAATCAATCACCTAACCAAACCCACATGTACTTCAATCAATCAATCACCTAACCAAACCCACATGTACTTCAATCAATCAATCACCTAACCAAACCCACATGTACTTCAATCAATCAATCACCTAACCAAACCCACATGTACCTTAATCAATCAATCACCTAACCAAACCCACATGTACTTCAATCAATCACCTAACCAAACCCACATGTACTTCAATCAATCACCTAACCAAACCTACATGTACTTCAATCAATCACCTAACCAAACCTACATGTACTTTAATCAATCAATCACCTAACCAAACCTACATGTACTTCAATCAATCACCTAACCAAACCCACATGTACTTCAATCAATCCCCTAACCAAACCTACATGTACTTCAATCAATCACCTAACCAAACCTACATGTACTTCAATCAATCACCTAACCAAACCTACATGTACTTCAATCAATCACCTAACCAAACCTACATGTACTTCAATCAATCACCTAACCAAACCTACATGTACTTCAATCAATCACCTAACCAAACCTACATGTACTTCAATCAATCACCTAACCAAACCTACATGTACTTCAATCAATCACCTAACCAAACCTACATGTACTTCAATCAATCACCTAACCAAACCCACATGTACTTCAATCAATCACCTAATCAAACCCACATGTACTTTAATCAATCAATCACCTAACCAAACCCACATGTACTTCAATCAATCACCTAACCAAACCCACATGTACTTCAATCAATCAATCACCTAACCAAACTCACATGTACTTCAATCAATCACCTAACCAAACCCACATGTACTTCAATCAATCACCTAACCAAACCTACATGTACTTTAATCAATCAATCACCTAACCAAACCTACATGTACTTTAATCAATCAATCACCTAACCAAACCTACATGTACTTCAATCAATCAATCACCTAACCAAACCCACATGTACTCCAATCAATCAATCAATCAATCACCTAACCAAACTCACATGTACTTCAATCAATCACCTAACCAAACCTACATGTACTTTAATCAATCAATCACCTAACCAAACCTACATGTACTTCAATCAATCACCTAACCAAACCCACATGTACTTCAGTCAATCACCTAACCAAACCCACATGTACTTTAATCAATCACCTAACCAAACCCACATGTACTTTAATCAATCACCTAACCAAACCCACATGTACTTCAATCAATAAATCACCTAACCAAACCCACATGTACTTCAATCAATCAATCACCTAACCAAACCCACATGTACTTTAATCAATCAATCACCTTACCAAACTCACATGTACTTCAATCAATCACCTAACCAAACCTACATGTACTTCAATCAATCACCTAACCAAACCTACATGTACTTTAATCAATCACCTAACCAAACCTACATGTACTTTAATCAATCAATCACCTAACCAAACCTACATGTACTTCAGTCAATCACCTAACCAAACCCACATGTACTTCAATCAATCAATCACCTAACCAAACTCACATGTACTTCAATCAATCACCTAACCAAACCCACATGTACTTCAATCAATCACCTAACCAAACCTACATGTACTTTAATCAATCAATCACCTAACCAAACCTACATGTACTTTAATCAATCAATCAATCACCTAACCAAACCTACATGTACTTCAATCAATCAATCACCTAACCAAACCCACATGTACTCCAATCAATCAATCAATCAATCACCTAACCAAACTCACATGTACTTCAATCAATCACCTAACCAAACCTACATGTACTTTAATCAATCAATCACCTAACCAAACCTACATGTACTTCAATCAATCACCTAACCAAACCCACATGTACTTCAGTCAATCACCTAACCAAACCCACATGTACTTTAATCAATCACCTAACCAAACCCACATGTACTTCAATCAATAAATCACCTAACCAAACCCACATGTACTTTAATCAATCAATCACCTAACCAAACCTACATGTACTTCAGTCAATCACCTAACCAAACCCACATGTACTTTAATCAATCAATCACCTAACCAAACCCACATGTACTTTAATCAATCAATCACCTAACCAAACCTACATGTACTTCAATCAATCACCTAACCAAACCCACATGTACTTCAGTCAATCACCTAACCAAACCTACATGTACTTCAATCAATCACCTAACCAAACCTACATGTACTTTAATCAATCAATCACCTAACCAAACCTACATGTACTTCAATCAATCAATCACCTAACCAAACCCACATGTACTTTAATCAATCAATCACCTAACCAAACCCACATGTACTTTAATCAATCAATCACCTAACCAAACCCACATGTACTTCAATCAATCAATCACCTAACCAAACTCACATGTACTTCAATCAATCACCAAACCTACATGTACTTCAATCAATCACCTAACCAAACCCACATGTACTTCAGTCAATCACCTAACCAAACCCACATGTACTTTAATCAATCACCTAACCAAACCCACATGTACTTTAATCAATCACCTAACCAAACCCACATGTACTTTAATCAATCAATCACCTAACCAAACCCACATGTACTTTAATCAATCAATCACCTAACCAAACCCACATGTACTTCAATCAATCAATCAATCACCTAACCAAACTCACATGTACTTCAATCAATCACCTAACCAAACCTACATGTACTTCAATCAATCACCTAACCAAACCTACATGTACTTTAATCAATCACCTAACCAAACCTACATGTACTTCAATCAATCACCTAACCAAACCCACATGTACTTTAATCAATCAATCACCTAACCAAACCTACATGTACTTCAGTCAATCACCTAACCAAACCCACATGTACTTTAATCAATAAATCACCTAACCAAACCTACATGTACTTCAGTCAATCACCTAACCAAACCCACATGTACTTTAATCAATCAATCACCTAACCAAACCTACATGTACTTCAATCAATCACCTAACCAAACCCACATGTACTTCAGTCAATCACCTAACCAAACCTACATGTACTTCAATCAATCACCTAACCAAACCCACATGTACTTTAATCAATCAATCACCTAACCAAACCTACATGTACTTCAATCAATCACCTAACCAAACCTACATGTACTTCAATCAATCACCTAACCAAACCTACATGTACTTCAATCAATCACCTAACCAAACCTACATGTACTTCAATCAATCACCTAACCAAACCTACATGTACTTCAATCAATCACCTAACCAAACCTACATGTACTTCAATCAATCACCTAACCAAACCTACATGTACTTCAATCAATCACCTAACCAAACCTACATGTACTTCAATCAATCACCTAACCAAACCCACATGTACTTCAATCAATCACCTAATCAAACCCACATGTACTTTAATCAATCAATCACCTAACCAAACCCACATGTACTTCAATCAATCACCTAACCAAACCCACATGTACTTCAATCAATCAATCACCTAACCAAACTCACATGTACTTCAATCAATCACCTAACCAAACCCACATGTACTTCAATCAATCACCTAACCAAACCTACATGTACTTTAATCAATCAATCACCTAACCAAACCTACATGTACTTTAATCAATCAATCACCTAACCAAACCCACATGTACTCCAATCAATCAATCAATCAATCACCTAACCAAACTCACATGTACTTCAATCAATCACCTAACCAAACCTACATGTACTTTAATCAATCAATCACCTAACCAAACCTACATGTACTTCAATCAATCACCTAACCAAACCCACATGTACTTCAGTCAATCACCTAACCAAACCCACATGTACTTTAATCAATCACCTAACCAAACCCACATGTACTTTAATCAATCACCTAACCAAACCCACATGTACTTCAATCAATAAATCACCTAACCAAACCCACATGTACTTCAATCAATCAATCACCTAACCAAACCCACATGTACTTTAATCAATCAATCACCTTACCAAACTCACATGTACTTCAATCAATCACCTAACCAAACCTACATGTACTTCAATCAATCACCTAACCAAACCTACATGTACTTTAATCAATCACCTAACCAAACCTACATGTACTTTAATCAATCAATCACCTAACCAAACCTACATGTACTTCAGTCAATCACCTAACCAAACCCACATGTACTTCAATCAATCAATCACCTAACCAAACTCACATGTACTTCAATCAATCACCTAACCAAACCCACATGTACTTCAATCAATCACCTAACCAAACCTACATGTACTTTAATCAATCAATCACCTAACCAAACCTACATGTACTTTAATCAATCAATCACCTAACCAAACCTACATGTACTTCAATCAATCAATCACCTAACCAAACCCACATGTACTCCAATCAATCAATCAATCAATCACCTAACCAAACTCACATGTACTTCAATCAATCACCTAACCAAACCTACATGTACTTTAATCAATCAATCACCTAACCAAACCCACATGTACTTTAATCAATCAATCACCTAACCAAACCTACATGTACTTCAGTCAATCACCTAACCAAACCCACATGTACTTTAATCAATCAATCACCTAACCAAACCCACATGTACTTTAATCAATCACCTAACCAAACCTACATGTACTTCAATCAATCACCTAACCAAACCCACATGTACTTCAGTCAATCACCTAACCAAACCTACATGTACTTCAATCAATCACCTAACCAAACCTACATGTACTTTAATCAATCAATCACCTAACCAAACCTACATGTACTTCAATCAATCAATCACCTAACCAAACCCACATGTACTTTAATCAATCAATCACCTAACCAAACCCACATGTACTTTAATCAATCAATCACCTAACCAAACCCACATGTACTTTAATCAATCAATCACCTAACCAAACCCACATGTACTTCAATCAATCAATCACCTAACCAAACTCACATGTACTTCAATCAATCACCAAACCTACATGTACTTCAATCAATCACCTAACCAAACCCACATGTACTTCAGTCAATCACCTAACCAAACCCACATGTACTTTAATCAATCACCTAACCAAACCCACATGTACTTTAATCAATCACCTAACCAAACCCACATGTACTTTAATCAATCAATCACCTAACCAAACCCACATGTACTTTAATCAATCAATCACCTAACCAAACCCACATGTACTTCAATCAATCAATCAATCACCTAACCAAACTCACATGTACTTCAATCAATCACCTAACCAAACCTACATGTACTTCAATCAATCACCTAACCAAACCTACATGTACTTTAATCAATCACCTAACCAAACCTACATGTACTTCAATCAATCACCTAACCAAACCCACATGTACTTTAATCAATCAATCACCTAACCAAACCTACATGTACTTCAGTCAATCACCTAACCAAACCCACATGTACTTTAATCAATAAATCACCTAACCAAACCTACATGTACTTCAGTCAATCACCTAACCAAACCCACATGTACTTTAATCAATCAATCACCTAACCAAACCTACATGTACTTCAATCAATCACCTAACCAAACCCACATGTACTTCAGTCAATCACCTAACCAAACCTACATGTACTTCAATCAATCACCTAACCAAACCCACATGTACTTTAATCAATCAATCACCTAACCAAACCCACATGTACTTTAATCAATCAATCACCTAACCACACCCACATGTACTTCAATCAATCAATCACCTAACCAAACTCACATGTACTTCAATCAATCACCTAACCAAACCTACATGTACTTCAATCAATCACCTAACCAAACCCACATGTACTTCAGTCAATCACCTAACCAAACCCACATGTACTTTAATCAATCACCTAACCAAACCCACATGTACTTTAATCAATCACCTAACCAAACCCACATGTACTTTAATCAATCAATCACCTAACCAAACCCACATGTACTTTAATCAATCAATCACCTAACCAAACCCACATGTACTTTAATCAATCAATCACCTAACCAAACCCACATGTACTTCAATCAATCAATCACCTAACCAAACTCACATGTACTTCAATCAATCACCTAACCAAACCTACATGTACTTCAATCAATCACCTAACCAAACCCACATGTACTTCAGTCAATCACCTAACCAAACCCACATGTACTTTAATCAATCAATCACCTAACCAAACCTACATGTACTTCAATCAATCACCTAACCAAACCCACATGTACTTCAGTCAATCACCTAACCAAACCTACATTTACTTCAATCAATCACCTAACCAAACCCACATGTACTTTAATCAATCAATCACCTAACCAAACCTACATGTACTTCAATCAATCACCTAACCAAACCCACATGTACTTCAGTCAATCACCTAACCAAACCCACATGTACTTTAATCAATCACCTAACCAAACCCACATGTACTTTAATCAATCAATCACCTAACCAAACCCACATGTACTTTAATCAATCAATCACCTAACCAAACCCACATGTACTTTAATCAATCACCTAACCAAACCCACATGTACTTCAATCAATCACCTAACCAAACCCACATGTACTTCAATCAATCAATCACCTAACCAAACTCACATGTACTTCAATCAATCAATCACCTAACCAAACCCACATGTACTTCAATCAATCAATCACCTAACCAAACCCACATGTACTTCAATCAATCAATCACCTAACCAAACTCACATGTACTTCAATCAATCACCTAACCAAACCCACATGTACTTCAATCAATCAATCACCTAACCAAACCCACATGTACTTTAATCAATCAATCACCTAACCAAACCCACATGTACTTCAATCAATCACCTAACCAAACCCACATGTACTTCAATCAATCAATCACCTAACCAAACTCACATGTACTTCAATCAATCAATCACCTAACCAAACCCACATGTACTTCAATCAATCAATCACCTAACCAAACCCACATGTACTTCAATCAATCAATCACCTAACCAAACTCACATGTACTTCAATCAATCACCTAACCAAACTCACATGTACTTCAATCAATCACCTAACCAAACCCACATGTACTTCAATCAATCACCTAACCAAACCTACATGTACTTCAATCAATCACCTAACCAAACCTACATGTACTTCAATCAATCACCTAACCAAACCCACATGTACATCAATCAATCAATCACCTAACCAAACCCACATGTACTTTAATCAATCAATCACCTAACCAAACCCACATGTACTTCAGTCAATCACCTAACCAAACCCACATGTACTTTAATCAATCACCTAACCAAACCCACATGTACTTTAATCAATCACCTAACCAAACCCACATGTACTTTAATCAATCAATCACCTAACCAAACCCACATGTACTTCAATCAATCACCTAACCAAACCCACATGTACTTCAATCAATCAATCACCTAACCAAACCTACATGTACTTTAATCAATCAATCACCTAACCAAACCTACATGTACTTTAATCAATCACCTAACCAAACCCACATGTACTTTAATCAATCACCTAACCAAACCCACATGTACTTTTAATCAATCACCTAACCAAACCTACATGTACTTCAATCAATCAATCACCTAACCAAACCCACATGTACTTCAATCAATCAATCACCTAACCAAACCCACATGTACTTTAATCAATCAATCACCTAACCAAACCCACATGTACTTCAATCAATCAATCACCTAACCAAACCCACATGTACTTCAATCAATCAATCACCTAACCAAACCCACATGTACTTCAATCAATCAATCACCTAACCAAACCCACGTGTACTTCAATCAATCAATCACCTAACCAAACCCACGTGTACTTCAATCAATCAATCACCTAACCAAACCCACGTGTACTTCAATCAATCAATCACCTAACCAAACCCACGTGTACTTCAATCAATCAATCACCTAACCAAACCCACGTGTACTTCAATCAATCAATCACCTAACCAAACCCACGTGTACTTCAATCAATCAATCACCTAACCAAACCCACGTGTACTTCAATCAATCAATCACCTAACCAAACCCACGTGTACTTCAATCAATCAATCACCTAACCAAACCCACGTGTACTTCAATCAATCAATCACCTAACCAAACCCACGTGTACTTCAATCAATCAATCACCTAACCAAACCCACGTGTACTTCAATCAATCAATCACCTAACCAAACCCACGTGTACTTCAATCAATCAATCACCTAACCAAACCCACGTGTACTTCAATCAATCAATCAATCACCTAACCAAACCTACATTTACGTATTACCTCAATCAATCACCTAACCAAACCCACATTTACGTATTACCTCAATCAATCACCTAACCAAACCCACATTTACGTATTACCTCAATCTATCACCCCAGTACACTGACTCTACTGGTACTCCTTGTATATAGCCTGTATATAACCTCATTTTATTGTGTTGCTATTTTCTTTTCATCTATTTGTTAATTTTTGTACTTTTTAACTGCATTGTTGGGAAAGGGCTCGTAAAGTAAGCATTTCACTGTGAATCTACACTTGTTTCATTCAGCACATGTGACAAATACAATTTTATTTGAGGCTGACAATATTTTACTGCATGGTATTTCTAGTATTATGATTGTGCTTTACCTTTTAGCGTAAACTTTGTTGTACAAAATGTTTCTAACGTTCCAGTTGAAGTGTTTCCTCATGCTGTCCTCATGCTGCTAAATGTTCAGACTAACCGCCACTTGTAGTCCCTTTGACTCATGGCTCTGTGCTGCATACTTTTAGAGTCAGGTTAACTTTGCCTCAGTTCAATCCTTCTCTGTAAAGCAAGCCACAGTCTATCATCTCTCTCATACACACCCACACACACTCTAATTTCTGTCTGTAGAATGGCTCTTCTCATTCAGCGCAGATATCAAAGGCTCACATATTTATCAGTCTTCTTGGGGTGTAATTGGTTTCTAGTTTGATTGGAACAAGAGCAGGCCTGATCTGGTCTTATGTATTTACTCAAATCCTCCTCTTCCATATTTAGCCTCTTTCATGCCGATTGAAGCCAAATAGACATACTGTCTAATGAAAGCTGTATGTGGAGTAAAATGTCAACTGTTTAGGGAGAGGGAGGGATGCATAAGACATAACCTATGAAAAACCGTCCTGTACACAGCAGTGTGGGAATCTTCTGTCATGTGGGGACACATCGTCCATAAACAGTGACTTACCTCGGCAGGCCCGTATGGGTTTCAAGGTGCATCTGGTTTAGATCACAATCCCTGTGTTTGTTTGTCTTTTGATATGTTTACATAGTGATGCAGACTATGATTACTCTGACTGTGGATCCAGAGCATTGATGCATGTGTAAACGTTCCATCTGGTTCCTGCTCTGGTGTCCACTCCTGGCTGAGACGACTGCATAGTCCCACATTTCTCTTTCTCTCTAGATGGTCACGGAAGAGTGAAAGTGATATGTTTCAATGTAGGGACATTAGGGCTTGTGTTGGCAGGGGAGGTGTGTGTATGTTTTCAGAAGGATAGGCATGTGGTCTGTGACATCGTCCTGCTCCTCTCCTGTCTGAGGTGTCCCCGAGTGAGATTGTGTTACAGCTCTTTGTCTCAATCTCACAGGTGGGGTTGGGAGACGTGTGTTTGGCATCATGGGGTAGGGTGGGGTACAGGCTGGGGGTGTGAGCAGGTGCCAGATGCCTGATCCTCTCCTGTGACAAAGGGATGCCCAAAGGCTTGTGTGTGTGTGTGCCTCCAAGTTAAGGGGGGGGGGGGGGGGGGGGGGTTTGTTGACATGTGTCCTCTATCAGCTTGTGTATCTATCCATTCATATGGTCCGTTTTGGTGGATGTTTATGGAAGCCCCAGACAGACTGTCTGACCTGTAGAGACTTTAGGCCTGGGTATGAATGTCTGTGTTGCGTAAATGTGATGCTGGTCTTCAGAAGAACAGTGGCCTTGCCTGTGTCTCAAACTTGACATTTTATTATTAAATCTAAAATGAATCCATCTCAATCAACTGATGACTGAGGTTGCTATGCCCCATCAGACACACACACACACACACACACACACACACACAGACTGTGTCTTTGTTCCAGGGGTCCAGCTCTGTAAGGGTAGAAGAGCACTTCCATAGTGAGTGTTAAGGCCTCAGCCTCCGTTTACGCCAGTGACGGACATCATGTGACATACATCATATCATGTGAATCCTCAGTTATGCAGACCACGAGCAAAAGATTCTTCCTCTATTTCACTCTCCCTCTGCCTCCACATCTCTTTATCTGGTAAAGTCAGGCATGTCCTGCATGTGGATTGGTGCCACAGCCTCTCTCTCAATGCAGACTCCGCCTTTGCCCTGTTTGAACTCTAACTCAGGCAAGCTGTGCACCTTTAGAAATAATGAATAATGAATTTGGACTAGAAGGAGAATGTTTGATGTGCGTGTTGTGAGTTTGTGTGTAGGCCAGATGGTGACGATTTGAATGGAATACATAACATTAAGATGGGCCCCATCCTTCTCTCCTACTGGGACTCACTGTGACAATTCCTTATTTTACTAACAAGGATCAATATTTGTCAATCAATGGAGATTTGAAAGAAGTCCATAAAAGAGGGATTGTGCGGGTGTGTGCGCATGCGTGCATATGCCTGTGTGTGTCGGTCAGGCCTTATTGTATTAGCCTTCGGTAAAACCAGTGCATATATTAGCCCGAGGCGATGGACTGTCGCGTGTGATTAATGGCGTGACACAATTGAGTGGAGAGTGGACATGCCTTCTGCCCAGACACAAAGAGTCTGTCTCTACACCCACAAAGACCCTGGCCCAATACAGGCAGCTTCATCACTGAGACAGTCATCAGGCCTGGCCTGCTGGAATTGGATTTGAGCAGCCAGCACCTGTGAATCCCAGTAGGTTTGAATGACGAGGGAGAGACCAATACACCACAGTCCTTCTGTATTGGAAATGGGCCCCGAAGGGCCACAATCATAATATTAATTCAGCGGGGCTGCTCAGGCGTTTGTGTTTAGGCTGACAGCTCTAAGTGATCTTCAGGGTCTTCCGCTTGGCTGTGCAGTCAGCGTGCTTTGCTAAGAACCGTGGGGATTTCAGAGCTACAGTATTGCTGAATGGCAGCCGTAATTCATCTCTGTCTGATGAAAACCTCGCAACTCCATTCATGTACTGAAAGCAGTGTACTCTGAACATTTCATGACACTAGGTCCAATAAAATGTATGCAAAATAGCTTCTGAATATTCATTGTATGTTCGTTAATAGGAAAATAGGTGTTTTCCATTTCTTGAAAAGTGTATTTTGGAGATGAGAGGTATACAAAAGTCAAATGAAACAAAGGTCCTACACATTATACAGTAGCTATTGCTCCCATACAACATTGCTACAATGGTTTGGTCTGTTTTTCTGTTAACACCTTAGTGCAAAATGATGGGGCGTATGACAATGCTGATTTCAAAACCATATCATTTGCTCCTCTATTCTTACAACTGGTTTCTAGCTTTTCACCCACCTATTGTTGAGCCCCTTTGTCCTTGCACAATACCAGGGTGAGGGATATTCATTTGTGCATCCTTTAATCCCATTTCAATGAACCTCTGAGACTGATTGACCTGGGAATATGTTCTCAGCCAGACAGGTTGTTGTGGTGGTCTGTGTGTGTGTTATAACCAAGCCTCTAGTGCTGTGTTGTCCATTAGTTTACTCCAATTAGTGGAGGGGTGGTAGGGTTAGGGCACAATAAATATATATCTTTTTTATATGCTGTGTGTTTATTTTTATTTATTTATTTACAAACAAACAAATATATGGGGAATTGGAAATGATGCATCCAATTACATTGATGGATGCCACAATCTATCTACAATATTAAAGCTGATAAAAAGTAAATATATCTATTTTCTAAAGCCTCTAGTGTTGATGATCAAACCCGTCGTGAACGGTTTGATAGCTGTGCTCTCGGCACCCTGGAAATGATGCCTTTCTGAAGAGGCCCCTTTCTCCTCCGAGCTCAGAGCTGTGGATCTAACCACGACATCAGACGCCTTCTGTGTCAGACCCCAAATTATCAGGCTATTTTCAGACAGCACGATTCCCCTCTTTCCCCTGTTCAAAGGCTTGTCCCTCCCTGCGCCTTCCTTTCTTCCTGGTGCGATAACACTCTCCAATTGAGGGGCTCAAAATATTTGTTATCTTCATAAAGAGCCGCAAATTGATTTATTTTTTATTTGTATCTCTGTGGCCGATTTGATCAGGCATTTGATTTGCATAATAAGGGGTTTCATAGCTTGAGTAGATCAAATTTGGTGTTTGGTTATGATTTGACATGATATGCAAGGGTGTTGGGAGGGGGTAAGCCTCTGCTGCGGCTGTGCCAGCCAATCCCAGGTCCTTGCTTTCTAAACATGAGTATATGATTAGGGGTCGCTAAACAAGATTACATGATGAGAATTCTGCACTGTAATTTGGAGGGTTTCTTTTACAAGTCGCTCTTCAGATGTTGCCTTTCTGTCTGTATACACACACACGCACGCACACAATAGGTTCCATACAGTTCAGTAATGCATGAGTAGCTTTGTGATTGCGCTGCAGACCTGTGCTTAACTTAAACTTGACTGTGACAGAGTTTGCAGTAATCCTTTGCCCGCCATCTGTTGTTTGACCTCCTCCTGGTCAACAGAGAGCGGATGAGGAACCAGCTCTTTAAGGCCCCGTCTGTCTGGCTGTCTCTGTCCGTCAGTGTGTGACTGTCAGTCAGTGAGTCAGCTGAGCTGGGACCAGGGGTGAGGCGTCATTAGCAAGCCCCAGTGTAGGCCTTGTTTTGGGTAAATAGGGTCAAGAACTTGCCAATCGTCCACATGTGGAAGCTATTTTGTCGTGAGTGTGCATCAGTCATACTCAGTTGTCAGAGCAGATGCACACCGTAGCAATGGCCGGGGGATGTGACTATTATGGATCTGAAATCATGATGAAGAACAGACTTCATTCAGTCTCCACATGCCCTTAACAGATAGCTTGTAGGACAACAGATCATTTTACATAGGCCTAGTTCATTTGACAAGTTTGAAAAGTCATTACCTATTTTGATTGTCAATGAATACGTATGTTTACATGCACACTAATAATTGGATATTGAACTGATTATGGCAGTAGTCATGTAAAACCTTACTCTGCTTATCTTAATCGAAGGAAGGTCAAAATCAAAGTAAGCATATGGCGATTAAAACACTAGTTTTCTGAGCAATCTTTCAAATTCTTAGGACATCTAAACTAGAGGTTGACCGATTTTATGATTTTAACACCGATACCGATTATTGGAGAACCAAAAAAGCCGATACTGATTAATTGGATGCTTTTTTATTTATTTGTAATAATGACAATTACAACAATACTGAATGAACACTTAATTTTAACTTAATATAATACATCAATAAAATCAATTTAGCCTGAAATAAATAATGAAACATGTTCAATTTGGTTTAAATAATGCAAAAACAAAGTGTTGAAGAAGAAAGTAAAAGTGCAATATGTGCCATGTAAGAAAGCTAACGTTTAAGTTCCTTGCTCAGAACATGAGAACATATGAAAGCTGGTGGTTCCTTTTAACATGAGTCTTCAATATTCCCAGGTAAGAAGTTTAGGTTGTAGTTATTATAGGAATTATAGGACTATTTCCCTCTATACCATTTGTATTTCATTAACATTTGACTATTGGATGTTCTTATAGGCACTTTAGTATTGCCAGTGTAACAGTATAGCTTCTGTCCCTCTTCTCGCTCCTCCCTGGCCTCGAACCAGGAACACAACGACAACAGCCACCCTCGAAGCAGCGTTACCCATGCAGAGCAAGGGGAACAACCACTCCAAGTCTCAGAGCGAGTGACGTTTGAAACCCTATTTGCGCACACCCCGCTAACTAGCTAGCCATTTCACATCGGTTACACCAGCCTCATCTCGGGAGTTGATAGGCTTGAAGTCATAAACCGCGCAATGCTTGACGCACAACGAAGAGCTGCTGGCAAAATGCACGAAAGTGCCGTTTGAATGAATGCTTACGAGCCTGCTGCTGCCTACCACCGCTCAGTCAGATACGTGCATGCTTGTATGCTCAGTCAGATTATATGCAACACAGGACACGCTAGATAATATCTAGTAATATCATCTAGTGATTATGATTGATTGTTTTTATAATATAAGTTTAATGCTAGCTAGCAACTTACAGTGGGGCAAAAAAGTATTTAGTCAGCCACCAATTGTGCAAGTTCTCCCACTTAGAAATATGAGAGAGGCCTGTAATTTTCATCATAGGTACACTTCAACTATGACAGATAAAATGAGAGAGAAAAAAATTCCAGAAAATCACATTGTAGGATTTTTAATGAATTGATTTGCAAATTATGGTGGAAAATAAGTATTTGGTCTCCTCCACTTGTTACCTGTATTAATGGCACCTGTTTGAACTTGTTATCAGTATAAAAGACACCTGTCCACAACCTCAAACTGGTCTTATTATTGGTGGAGTGTGGGGGTGTTGGGTCATTATGAGCTGCAGTCCTGGTCTTATTATTGGTGGGGGTGTTGGGTCATTACGAGCTGCAGCCCTGGTCTTATTATTGGTGGGGTGTGGGGGTGTTGGGTTATTACGAGCTGCAGCCCTGGTCTTATTATTGGTGGAGTGTGGGGGTGTTGGGTCATTACGAGCTGCAGTCCTGGTCTTATTATTGGTGGCGTGTGGGGGTGTTGGGTCATTAGGTTCTCTGTTTTTTTTTTTTAAGAGAACTGGTTTGATTCAATTAAAGGTAGCCTAAATAGCATTTTTCATTATTTTATTGAAGGAGACATTTCTACAGAGAGATTTCTGATATTGGAAATGATTTTTACATCTAAAATGTCTCAACCTTGTATTATTCCGAAATGGTTGGATAACACCACATCTTCCCTAGGGGTGTTTTTTTAACTGAGATCTGTGGGGAAGGTTCTGCACTGCATGAGCCTTATAGTGCTGGATATGCTATGTGCTTTTCAGAAAGCTAAGTCCTGCTCTTGTGCTATCTCACGCATGCACACACACACACACACACACACACACACACACACACACACACACACACACACACACACACACACACACACACACACACAGTAGTCAAACAAATGCACAATGCCGCCGACCTGAAAGCCAGGCTAACTTTGAGTTCTTTGGCAGGCTCAGCCCAGTGGATCCTTCCAAGTTCTCACAGAGATGGTAATGAATTAGAAAGCCCAATCAGTCCATTCCGAATACTGCTGCCCTAAAACCTCATTAAGACACAGTGATGGGTATGAAGGGTACAGTTGAGCTTTCCTTGCCTTTCTCCTGTGTCAGCATTGTTCAAATCCCAGAGTTGAGGAGCACCGAAGCCAAGAGCTCTGCTCAACAGACTGAACTACTTAGTGATTTGTGTTGCGATTAATGCATCTCCCATATGCTGCTGCACACAAACTCTGCCAGAGCAGCAGCATAGGCCAACGGTATGCACCCCTCACTTTTATATGAGTTTACCTTCCAAGTAGCTCATATGAAATGGGCTCCACCACATGGACTGTGGACTTGTGTTAACACAACATTGATGTGATTGTAAGTCAGTGGCGACCTGTCATTCAGGGCAGGTTGGGCAGAGCCCCACCTGTTTTGAACCCCACATCAGTTTGAAAACAATATAAAAAATAATAATTGAGAATAAAGCATAAAGCCGCATACAAACATGTTCTCTTTTTTGCTTTCTTGAGTAAGGCAGCTCCAAAATGCAGGTGTTTCAGCCTAGCTCAGTGCTTTCTGTGGTGGTGGGGCAGCCAGCGGAAAATAGAGTTTAGGGGTTGGTAATGTTCTCTAGTTGCGCCATGATTGGCTCAGTGTTCTGTCACTCATGGGGACACTACGTCACCGCCATATATAAAGGTAGAGCTCGAAATCTCAAGCCCCTTGGGTGCTGCCATAGAGTGACATCCAAGAAGGCTGAAGGTCATTGGCCACAGATAAAGTGACGTCAATTCACGTTATAGCTACAGTAGCTTTTATTGGACTGATCATGTCAACGTCATACTTTCCAAATCTTAGCTAGCAGTCGTCATTGTGAATCAAGTCGACAATCTACTGGCAAATCCTTTTAATCCTTGTCATATGAAGAGAAATTATGGATAAAACGTATCGGTGCTCATCAGCCATTGGACATGAACGTTACACAACAAGTTGGAAAATCGCAAATTCAACAATGAGTGGTTTGGAAGGAATCAGTGGCTAACTGCAAGCGTTGCAAAGCAATCATTGCCTGCTATTCAGTGGAGTGGGTGTGTGGTCCAAGTCTGGATTTAAGAGTTTCTTTTCCTTGCTTAAAATTATAAACATTCAGCATGGGCCATGCTGTCAATCCAGCATGATTTCTGTCGCGCTCAATACAAGTGTTAACTCAGAACTGGGAAATCTGACTTCAGTGAGTTCAAGACAACTGGGAACTCAGGAAAAAACTAGCTCCGACCAAAAATGTATTGTATGCTGCTGCTTAAGTGATGTAATATGCCAGGGAGATATGTATACTGTAGCTAAGAAAGTAAAAGTTTATGTTGTGTAGTAAACTGTTAATAGCCCATGTGCCTCATCCTAATAATTTGGTCTATTTTACCCTCTTAATTTCACCTACTGTTCTGACTTGGTGGTGCACATGAAGCCTATAACCTGTTTTTAGAGAAATGTAATCATATTGTAAGAGCTTATATGCCACCTTTATTTATCCTACGGTTCTGACGTGGTGTACAGTCTGTCGCTGTACATTTCAAAAGTGCTGAACAAATAGTTATATTTGACCACGCCCATCCTAGCTCGCTCATTAATGTCTTATTCGAAATGACGGATTGCCTCTTATCCACTCGTCATCCCCTTATGCCATAGTTTGTATATCTCAATTGTCAGTAGGAACCACATTTGTTTAAGCAAGTCAGCCATATCAGCTATGTTTTTTAAAAGGCAGTAAATGAGGCTGAATGAACTGTTTCGCTGCCAGACAAGGCTCCGCTGATAGGCAGGTGTAGCAGTGGTAAGGTGCTGGGACTCTGCTGTTAGGGCCTACATAAAACTGTCCCAACAGTTTGTGGACACCGTTTGGCACCGTTATAGTGCAGTTAGTGTATTGTTTGTGTTGTGTTGTGTAGAGTCTTTGCTGGCATGCATCCCCGCAAAATGTGTTTGTTTGCCCCACCAAGATTTACAAGCTGAAATCGCCACTGGTGTAAGTAGAGGGCAGGTTGGCTGTTCTCCTTCACCAGTCATAATCTGACTATATTAGATGTAATGGCCCATATGGGCTTCCTCTGCCATCTCCCTCTCTGGACAACAGGTCTGCCTGGAGTGGGAGGGCAGGCAGCCTGGTGTCTCTGTGAAACGTCGGTGAAACAAGGACGGCAGCATGGGTGAGGGTAGGTCTGCGTGTGATATGCCAAGCGGGTGGTGTTAGCTTTATTAGAAGTCATCTTTAATTAGACCACCTGGTTCAGCGGAGCCAGTCTGTCCAGAACAGAACCCACCGCACCCCCATGCTCTAGTCTGAAGGAAATAGATTCTGACTGCAGGTCCAATGGAGGAGAATGTGTTCTGGACATTTCACCACCTTAATTAATAGTAGCTACTTCCCAGAGAAAAGACAGGCTTTTCTGGTGTGTGTGTGTGTGCCTGCGCGTGCATTCGCGTTTTGTGTGTGTGTGTGTGTGTCAGCTCTTGTTTCCAAGTGGTGTAAATTGGCTGCTAATAGCGGAGTCTGGGCCAGTCTCCATGGGAGGTGGATTTAGAGATGACCTGTTGCAGGATCACCAGCAGGGATGATTATCTCACCAGACCAACACTTTGAAGTTGTGCCCTCCTTCTGTTTATCTCTCACTCGCATTGATTTACATCTGCTAGTTGCTAAGCTTTGTAGTGCAAAAAGAAACCCAGCTTCACGTTTCGCTAATGAGCTCCCATTTCCAGAAATGAATATCTTTTAGGAATGAGGTGGACCTTTTTCAGGTAAAAAAATATGCAATGCTAGTGCAATTAATCATTTTTTTTGTGTGAAATGGGGCCATCTTATTGAAGTTTGTTCATCTGAAACTTTTTGTCATGGACTACTGTTTAGAGAGCGGTATACTGCACCACTGTGACATCAGTCTGTCTGTTTGAGCTCTGAAATAGACTTTCAGTGAAGTGTCAACCTTCCTTTGTGTGTGATGTATGGTCTACTGGGACATCTAGCTATGTCTATTGATCTTTTCTTTTCAGATACAGTATACAGCCTGGGGTTGGCAGAGATGGGCAGATAAAGAGAGTGAAGGAGAGGGACAGTGAGACAGACAGAGCGAGCAAGATGGAGATGGACAGGGAGCCTGAGAAAGATGGAGAGAGCCAGACAGGGTAGCCTGAGAAGGAAGGAAGTAGGGAGGTGAATCTATCCTAAATGCTTGTTTCCACTTTCCATGGTTTGGACTCATTACAGATGTGATCCAGGATCAGTACAATAACAGCCATCTCGCCTGAGCCCATGTTCTCCCTCTCAGTCGCTCGTCCCTTTTCACGACTCTCGTCTCTGCTCTCCACTCATACCCATCAGTCAGAAAGAAAACCGTATTTAACATAAAAAAACGTGTTTATCTTCCAAGATAGCTATAATTTGTCCTACGTTGTGGGTTTCAGCAGTATAACTTTTCTGTTATGTGCTGTATAAACTGTCAAGCTGTGGAGAGAAGACTAGTCTGTGGTCTAAACACCACATGAAGAGAAGCAAGATATTGACGGTAGAGTGTTTGCGCCTGGTACCGTATTTATCTTCCACATCTGCTTTGCATACAGTGCCTTCGAAAGGTTTTCAGATCCTTTGACTTTTTCCACATATTGTTACTTTACAGCCTTATTCTAAAATTGATTAAATAGTTTTTTCCCCTCACCAACCTACACAAAATACCCCATAATGACAAAGCAAAAACAGTTTTTTTAGAAATGTTTTAAACTGAAATATTATATTTACAATACTATTCAGACCCTTTACTCAGTACTTTGTTGAAGCACCTTTTGTCAGCGGTTATAGCATTGATTCTTCATTCTTCTTGGGTATGACACTACAAGCTTGGCACACCTGTATTTGGGGAGTTTCTCCCATTCTTCTCTGCAGATCATCTCAAGGCCAAAAAACTCAATATTGGTTTCATCAGACTAGAGAATCTTGTTTCTCATGGTCTAAGAGTTTTTAGGTGCCTTTTGGCAAACTCTAAGCGGGCTGTCATGTGCCTTTTACTGAGGAGTTGCTTCCGTCTGGCCACTCTACCATAAAGGCCTGATTGGTGGAGTGCTGCAGAGATGCTGGTCCTTCTGGAGGAATTCTAGAGCTCTGTCAGTGACCATCGAGTTCTTGGTCACCTCCCTGACCAAGACCCTTCTCCCCCGATTGCTCAGTTTGGCCGAGCGGCCAGCTCTAGGAAGAGTCTTGGTGGTTCCAAACTTCTTCCATTTAAGAATGATGGAGGCCACTTTGTTCTTGGGGACCTTCAATGCTGCATACATTTTTTGGAACCCTTTCCCACCCTTGCCTCGACACAATGCTGTCTCGGAGCTCTACAGACAATGCCTTTGACCTCATGGTTTGGTTTTTGCTCTAACATGGACTGTCGACTGTTGGGACCTTATATAGACAAGTGTGTGCCTTTCCAAATCATGTGCAATCAATTGAATTTACCACAGATCGACTCTATTCAAGTTGTAGAAACATCTCAAGAATGATCAATGGAAACAGGATGCACCTGAGCTCAATTTCTCATAGCAAAGTGTTTGAATAATTATGTAAATAAGGTATTTCTGTTTTTAAAGTTGAATATATTTTCCCAAATTTCTAAAAGCCTGTTTTTTTCTTTGTCGTTATGGGGCTATTGTGTGTAGATTGCTGAGTTTTAATTGAAATCATTTTTAAAATTCATTTTAGAATAAGGCTGTGACATAACAAAATGTGGGAAAAGTCAAGGGGTCTGAAAGCTTTCAAAAGTTCATTCGATTTTCACAGGATAATTGAATGAACTATTAATTTGAGTCATTCCATTCATCAAATCAAATAAGCTTTGAAAGCTTTGTTTATCCTTGCCGCTGTCTCGCTCTCTCTCTCCACCAGAGGTTTGTCCAACGTTATTGTGAAAATGATTTGTGGGTGAGAGAGGGAAAGACGGAGACTGAGATGGAGGGACAAGAATGAAAGAGACGATGAGGGCATGATAAGAAGATACTCTTATTTTCTCTCCCTCCGGATTATATATATATTTTTTCACTTTTTCTCTCTCCAGAATGTATCTCACTCCCCTCACATGTTTTAGTGCAGCTTTAGTGCGCACTGTGCTACTAGTATCGAAAACCCGACCCTAGACAACACCCACTGGGCAAGTAAATGTTGTTTCCAAGTCATTTCAAC
This sequence comes from Oncorhynchus kisutch, assembly GCF_002021735.2. Lineage (NCBI taxonomy): Eukaryota > Metazoa > Chordata > Actinopteri > Salmoniformes > Salmonidae > Oncorhynchus > Oncorhynchus kisutch. The sequence goes on from NC_034178.2 coordinate 38,223,910, forward strand.
AAAACAATTCAATCTGATGATGTTGAATCAACGTGGACAACGGATTTTGATTTGCAAAATGTCATCAATGTAAGCAATTTTCATATTTATTTTTTTATTTTTTTTATTAAGTCCAATGACATGGTGAATTATTTTGTTGAATTCACATTAGTTGACAACTCAACCAAATGTAAATCAAAACTAGACATTGAACTGATGTCTGTGAGGCATAGAGGAACTACCTCACTACCTACGTCACTAATTTACAGTGACGACCCGTCATTCAGAGCAGAGCCCCACCTGATTTGAGCCCCATCTGTTTAGCTATGAAAAAATAATAAACATTTGTGATTTTGTTTTTGCCTGGTTTCATGTTATTTTGTCATTAATATGTGTGGCATATCAGTTTGCCAACAATTAAAAAAATAATAATTGAGTTAATAAAGCCGCAGACAAACATGGCCACTTTTTTTTATTTCTTACGGCAGCTCCAAAATGCAGGTGTTTCAGCCTGGCTCAGTACTTTCTGTGGTGGTGGGGCAGCCAGCAGTAAATACGGAGTATAGGAGTTGGTCATTTTCCCTAGTTGGACTGTGATTGGATCAGTATTCTCACTCATGGGGACACTATGTGACCACAACATCTACGGGGAGAGCTAGAAAAGTCAAGAACCTTGGGTGCTGTCATTTGACTGACCATGGCAACATCATACTTAAAAAATCTTAGCCAGCAAGCTAGACAAGCAGTCATCTTCATGAATCACGTCGACAATCTACTGGCAAATCCTTTTCAATCATATGAAGAGAAATTATAGATAAAACGTATCGGTACTCATCGGCCATTGGACATAAACATTACACAAGTTGGAAATCCCAAATTCAACAATGAATGGTTTGGAAGGAATCAGTGGCTAAATGCAAGCATTGTAAAACAATCACTAGCCTGCTATTCATTGGAGAGGGTTTGAGGTCCAAGTCTGGGTTTAAGGGTCTCTTTACTATGCTATATTGACTATGTCCATCCTAGCTCGCTCATTAATGTCTTAATCTGAATTACGGATTGCCTCTTATCTGCTCGTCATCCCCTTATGCCATAGTTTGTACAGCTCAATTGTCAGTAGAAACCACGGGTGTAGAAGCAAGTCATCCCTATCAGCTAGGTTTTTTTTAAAGGCAGGAAATTCGACTGAATGCACTGTTTCGCTGCCAGACAAGGCTCCGCTGATATCCAGGTGTATCCAGGTAAGGATTCACTCCATGGTGCTGAAAAGAAAGTTCTGCTGTTTGGACAGCTTTACGTAGGCCTTAACAGTTTGTGGGCACCGTTTGGCACTGTTATAGTGCAATTAACGTATTGTTTAGCGTTGTGTAGTGGCTTTGCTGGCATGCATAAAAAAACAGTTTGCCCCACCAAGATTTACATGCTAATTTATCTGCTTGAATAAAATACAACATAGGAGCTAGCAGATGGAGATTACTGAGGTTATTTTTAATGAGTGCATTTCGCAAGTAGATAGTTTGCAAGCAAAATTCTTTCAGTGGTTTTAGTGAAGGTAGTTGATGCAAACTTTGGTTTTGAATGTAGACATTCTGGCATGTCTGCCTTGTAATTTGTTAAGAGAGTTGTCTGTCTGAAGGGAGCCCACCCTTTTTTTGCCAACATAGTCCATAATTGTAACCAGACCCTAGTCACTGTTGCCTAGGGTTGGGTTGGGTTTTCGAGACTACTGTGCTACCAACATATAGGAGGACCTAGCCAGAGAGGCAGAATTTCAAATCTAAAATGCATTTCTCCTCATGTTCAACCTTCACCAGGGACAGAGTGGTGTTAGCAGATTTTATCATTTTTTAAAAGATTATATATATTTTTTTACAGCCAGGGAAATAGCAGCTCATCTGAGAGATTTAGAACTCCTGAACCATGAACAGCTAGACCTGGACACAGATAGGACACACCGTGTGTGTGTGTGTGATATCACTGTCACCCAGGTCCATAGAGAGACGCCAGCCTCGTGTCAGCTCACTTGGTGGTGTCTCGACTGTGGTGTCTCGACTGTCTGTCAGCCCAGACCTTAAATCTCACAGCTGACATATTATACACTCATTATAGATATTGACGCCTATCTGAGAGTCATTCTTACGAGTGTACCTAGAGTTTGCATGCATAATGACATACAGGGAATTCACTTGTTTTTTGCTATAGAATATTTGTCTTGAAATATAACAGTTGTTCATAGACCAAATGAATCTTCATATTATAATTAATTCAACAAAATCCTAACTTTTACGTTGGTGATAACAATATGCTCATTTAGCAATGTCATGTAGAGTAGATTTCTGTCTCGCAGCCAGTCAAATTCCTCTTATGAATTCATTTTTCTCTTTGAGAACCGGCTCTTTGATTTATGACACACATTGCCGTTCCATCTTCCATCCAGCCCTCTCCTTTTAGACTGACATGTACAGGTCGTCACCAGCAGATCACATGATGGCTCATCTGACAACCACTTACTGTGCCATGTTCTAGAAATACGCCAGAAAGTAAAAGAGCAATTGAATAGCCTTTCATTGCAGAAGTGATTTAGTTCACTGCAAATTGCTTTCTGTATTGTGTTCCACAGATAACTATAAGGGGGTGAGAGGAGGGAGGGAGGGGAGGCTGGTTGGCTGGCTGGTGTAATTGTCAAAGGGGGGTAGATGGATACAGTAGCCAGGTCAGATTACAGTCAAGTGACCCCACACTGTTAGTGCTGCTTATTATTCAATCGTTCCTGATGTCTCTCCTTTTGTGTTGTGTGCTCTTTTATGTTCATGTGTGTAGGGCACATGGAGTGTGTAGGGCACATAGAGTGTGTAGGGCACATGGAGTGTGTAGGGCACATGGAGTGTGTAGGGCACATGGAGTGTGTAGGGCACATGGAGTGTGTAGGGCACATGGAGTGTGTAGGGCACATGGAGTGTGTAGGGCACATGGAGTGTGTAGGGCCTGCTGACCCTCTCCTCACTTCACAGACAAAGGCAGCCTTTGAGCGCCTGCTTTCCATGGCCCCCAGATCATCCTTTTGTTCCTCTCCTCCCTGTCTGCCCAGAAGACCAGGGGGGAGGTCTGTTGGTTCGCTCCTGCTCTCTCCCTACCTGCCTACCTCCCTTTCTGTCTGTTCTCTCTCTCTCTCACTGAAAGTGGGTTTGTTTGGCTTCCTTGGAGAGTGCTATATGACATCTGTTTGTCTGGTCGTCCCTAGTGGCACATGGAAATGCATCTCCGGTATTTTCTCTGTGCTGTCTAAGCAGAGGGATGAAATGGGATGGCGGGGTGTGGGGGAGCCTCTCGGTGTGAGAGGCGAGAGGAGGACCTGTTTTTCTGAGAGATAAAAATCACTCATGTGGAACAGGGAGAGGAGCTGACACTGGCTTCATGAAGTTTACACGTTGCTGTCAGGGAGCTTATTGCCTTTTTTCATCCCTTTTGATAGACCGTGTAAAACTGCTGTCTTCCTCTGGAGTGTAGTTTCACCCTCTGCTTCCTGTCCAGTTCAGCTCCTAACCTCACTAATGGCTCTGCCTCAATCCACAGCTCTCTGTCAGAAGGAGACATTACCGAAACATATATAGGTCTTCTGTGATCTCATTTTCAATGTCATTTTATTTTGTCTCATTTTCTCTTAAATACTTTTAACCCATTTGATACCCCCTTCTTTAAACAGTCATTCCATTATGCATGCAAAGAAATCATAGTAAATTAAATATTCATAAGGCCATACACAGTGGCCCCCAAGGAAAGTGGCCAGGATCTATAGATTGAGCGTGTGAGGAAGAGGAGAGTTGAAATGAAAAGGGAGAGATCATGGAGAAAGGTGTGGAAGAGACAATGATGGAAACAGAGAAAGGATGACATTTTTAAGGAGAGAGGATGAGAGCGAGCGAGGGTGATGCAGACTGGGTGGTAACAACATAGTAACTCCATTGATAGTGCTCTTCTGGGCACTGTCAATGGAGACAATATCTTCTGATCAACAGTGTCACCGTTTAACACAGAGAGCTGGTACCGGGGGGGGGGGGGGGTTCAGCTGTTGTTTGGCTGAGCCACGCATGGATCTGAGGAAATGTTAAGGGAATTTTATATTGGAATATGGGACCATTTGCCTTTGTTTGGGAAACTTTTCAAATCAAATGTTATTAGTCACATACGCCGAATACAACAGGTGTAGACCTTACAGTGAAATGCTTACTTACGAGCCCCTAACCAACAGTGCAGTTTCCAAAAAATATGGATAAGAATACGAGATAAAATTAACAAGTAATTCAAGAGCAGCAGTTAAAAATAACAAATAACAATATGTGCGGGGCACCGGTTAGTTGAGGTAGTATGTACATGTAGGTAGAGTTATTAAAGTGACTATGCATAGATGACAACATAGAGGGGGGGGAGGGTAGCAATGCAAATAGTCTGTGTAGCCATTTGATGAAAGGTTCAGGAGTCTTATGGCTTGGGGGTAGAAGCTGTTTTGGCGCTCTGGTACCGCTTGCTGTGCGATAGCAGAGAGAACAGTCTATGACTTGGGTGGCTGGAGTCTTGGGTGGCTGGAGTCTCTTGACAATTTTTAGGGCCTTCCTCTGACGCCACCTGGTATAGAGGTCCTGGACGGCAGGACGCTTGGCCCCAGTGATGTACTGGGCCGTTCGCGCTACCCTCTGTATTGCCTTGCGGTCGGAGGCCGAGCAGTTGCCATACCAGTCAGGATGCTCTCGATGGTGCAGCTGTAGAACCTTTTGAGGATCTGAGGACCCATGCCAAATCTTTTCAGTCTCCCGAGGGGGGATAAGTTTTGTTGTGCCTGCTTCAGGGATTGTCTACATGTGCTTGGACCATGTTAGTTTGTTGGTGATGTGGCCACCAAGGAAGTTGAAGTTCTCAACCTGCTCCACCTCAGCCCCATCGATGAGAATGAGGGCGTACTCTGTCCTCTTTTTCCTGTAGTCCACAATCATCTCCTTTGTCTTGATCACATTGAGGGAGATGTTGTTGTCCTGGCACCACACTGCCAGGTGTATGACCTCCCTATAGGCTGTCTCTTTGTTGGCGGTGATCAGGCCTACCACTGTTGTCATCTGCAAATGTAATGATGGTGTTGGAGTCGTGCCTGGCCATGCAGTCATGAGTGAACAGGGAATACAGGAGGGGGCTGAGCACGCACCCCTGAGGGGCCCCTGTGTTGAGGATCAGCGTGGCGGATGTGTTGTTACCTACTCTTACCACCTGGGGGCGGCCCGTCGAAGTCCAGGATCAAGTTTCAGAGGGAGGTGTTTAGTCCCAGGCTCCTTAGCTTATTGATGAGCTTTGAGGGCACTATGGCGTTGAACGCTGAGCTGTAGTCAATGAATAGCATTCTCACATAGGTGTTACTTTTGTCCAGGTGGGCAGGAGCAGTGTTGTGTGCAATAGAGATTGCATCATCTGTGGCTCTTTTGGGAAGGTATGCAAATTGGATTGGGACTAGTGTTTCTGGGATGATGGTGTTGATGTGAGCCATGAACAGCCTTTCAATGCACTTCATGGCTACAGATGTGAGTGCTACGGGTCGGTAGTCATTTAGGCAGGTTACCTAGGTGTTCTTGGGCACAGGCACTGATGGTCTGCTTAAAACATGTTGGTATTACAGACTAGGATAGGAAGAGGTTGAAAATGTCAGTGAAGACACTTGCTAGTTGGTCAGCACATGCTCGCAGTACACCTCCTGGTAATGTGTCTGGCCCTGCGACCTTGTGAATGTTGACCCGTCTAAAGGTCTTACTCACATCGGCTGCAGAGAGCGTGATCACAGAGTCTTCCAGTACAACTGGCGCTCTCATGCATGTTTCAGTGTTGCTTGACTCAAAGCGAGCATAAAGTAGTTTAGCTCGTCTGTTAGGCTCTTGTCACTGGGCAACTCTCAGCTGTGCTTACCTTTGTAGTTTGTAATATTTTGCAAGCCCTACCACATCCGACGAGCGTCAGAGCCGGTGTAGTACAACTCGATCTTAGTCCTGTGATGACGCTTTGCCTGTTTGATGGTTCGTCGGAGGGCATAACGGAATTTCTTATAAGCTTCCGGGTTAGAGTCCCACTCCTTGAAAGCGGCAGCTCTAGCCTTTAGCTCAGTGCGGATGCTGCTTGTAATCCATGACTTCTGGTTGGGGTATGTACGTACTGTCACTGTAGGGATGACGTCATCGTTTATTGATGAAGCCAGTGACAGATGTGGTGTACTCCTCAATGCCATTGGAGGAATCCCGGAACATATTTGCTCACATTGTATATAGACTTGTTTATACTGCATTATTGACTGTATGTTTGTTTTTACTCCATGTGTAACTCTGTGTCGTTTTATCTGTCGAACTGCTTTGCTTTATCTTGGCCAGGTCGCAATTGTAAATGAGAACTTGTTCTCAACTTGCCTACCTGGTTAAATAAAGGTAAAATAAATAAATAAAAATATTCCAGTCTGTGATTTAAAAACAGTCCTGTAGCTTAGCATCTGCTTCATCTGACTACTTTTTAAAATCTAGTCATTGGTGCTTCCTGCTTTAATTTTTGCTTGTAATCAGGAGGATGGAATTCAGATTTGCCAAATGTAGGGCGAGGGAGGGCTTTGTATGTCTGTCTGTGTGTGGAGTATAGGTGGTCCAGAGGTCTTTTCCCTCTGGTTTCACATTTAACATGCTGTTAGAAATTTGGTTAAACTGATTTAAGTTTCCCTGCATTAAAGTCCCCGGCTACTAGGAGCGCCGCCTCTGGGTGAGCGTTTTCTTCTTTGCTTATGGCGGAATACAGCTCATTCAATGCTGTCTTAGTGCCAACCTCTGAATGAGGTGGAATGTAAAACAGCTACTAAGAATACAGATGAAAAGTCTCTCGGTGGGGGCACGTGAAACGTCTGCCTTCTGCTCCGGCACCATCTTAAATATTTTGAGGGAAGCAATGGGTTTTAGATGAGAGGAGGGAAGGGAGAGAGCATATGTTTTGTGTCATTGTGGATGTGCTTGCTGATGAGCGGGAAAAACATTTCATGTGTTTACACCCCAGGACTTCAGAAGAAAAAATTAATGTTAGAATTCACTCTCTGCCTGCCAAAAACAAAGACGTCTTGTGTGGAAGACAAACACGAGACAAACAATCCAGGGTTTTTCTTATTTTTTTTGCATTGTAGAATAATAGTGAAGACAACAAAACTATGAAAAAACACAGTATGGAATCATGTAGTAACCAAAAAGTTGTTTTATATTTGAGATTTTTCAAAGTAGCCACTCTTTGCCTTGATGACAGCTTTGCGCACACTTGGCATTCTCTCAACCAACTTTATCATGTAGTCACCTGGAATGCATTTCAATTAACTGGTGTGCCTTGTGAAAAGTACATTTCTGGAATTTATTTCCCTCTTAATGCATTTGAGCCAATCAGTTGTTGTGACAAGGTAGGGGGGTATACAGAAGATGTCAAGAACTTTGAAAGTTTCTTCAAGTGCAGTCGCAAAAAGTGTGCAAAGCTGTCAAGGCAAATGGTGGCTACTTTGAAGAATCTCATATCTAAAATGTATTTAGATTTTTTTTAAACACTTTTTCTGTGTTATTCCCTGATTCCAGATGTTTTGATGTCGTCACTATTATTCTACAATGTCGAAAATAGTACAAATAAAGAATAACCCTTGAATGAGTAGAGTAGGTGTATCCAAACTTTTGACTGGTACTGTATAATAAAAGAGGCTGCAGTGATGATGCAGTGAATGGATCATGCTCAATTCCCATCCTGTGAATGTGTAGCAGATGGACGGTCTATAATCAGAGGCAGCAGAGGTCTGTAGCTCAGCTGTGATGGGCGGGCTGGCTGGCTGCATTCTGTGGTTTTGCAGTCAGTGACTCCATCCCGCTGAGAATGAGTTACAGATGGCTGATGCTGCAAAGCCGCTGGCTGCCGGGAACTGACTCAGGAGTCACATCCCTATGACCCTCTCACCTCCTGTTCACTGGGGGATTACACTCCCAACTCTATGGATAGACCAGGGTTCTAACAGGACTTAGTCTTGTTTTAATTTCCTTTTGGTGACCACAGATCTCAAAGAGGGCTGCACTGGATAGAACAATATGCTGTAGCTTCACCTACATATTTATGGATCTCCACCATGTTGAATAGCTCTGACGTCTCCTATCAGGTATATGACTAATAGCCAGAAGACAGGGGGAATGAGATGAGACACCCAGGCTGTATCATCACTGTCTATGGAGAAGAATTAGGATGAGGTCAAGGCTCCCTCAGTCTCTCTCCCTCTGTATTAACAATCACTGCTACAATGGGGCACTGTAAAGCTGTCGCTTTCAATGAGAGGGACACTAATCTTGCCATCACAGACTTGTGCATGCACGTGTGCGCGAGCCTGTGTGTGTATCCAACTATCCCTGGAGAGAGGACATGGGAGGAGTAGATGAATGGCAGAGAGTAGGAAGGGTGAAGGGAGGGATGAGAGAATAGGCTTGAGCCTTCTGTAGCAGTGGCTTGATCCTCAGCTCTGATCCCAGTCCCCAGAGTCTATGTTCTGTTCTGGAGTCTCCAAACTGCAGGTTGGAATTTGCATGGGCTTTCTGGAGAGGGAAACAGCTGGGCATTGTGAAACTAAATCCATCCTCTAAGTGGCAGGAAGTGTTTTCAACCTCATTCATCTACTGTCTGCTCTCATCTACGTCCGTTCAGAGAATAAACAGATCGAAAAATAGCTATCAGAGACAAATCTGTCTCCTCTCTACCGACCCTGGCCCCTGACCTCCGCTAACTTTGTACTGCAGTCATACTGTAGATATGACTTTCTCTGTCACTCTCTCTACCTCTCTCTTTCCTCTCCTCTCTTTCACCCTCTTTTCTCTCTCTCCTCTCTCAATTAAATTTCAATTTAAAGGGGTTCATTGGCATGTGAAACACATGTTTACATTGCCAAAGGAAGTGAAATAGATAATAAACAAAAGTGAAATAAATTACACTTACACAAGTTCCAAAAGAATAGAGACATTATCAGAAGTTAGGATAAGACCCAGAAGCAGACAGTTCAAGTCACAGAAGATGTGGCAGAGGGCTGCGAGACAGAAGTTTAATCCCTTGACTTTACTTTCATTACTCTGATGACTGTTATTTATTTAATCCACTAACTATGTTTAATTGTTACCCAAATGAAGTTAATCATGTAACAACTAACTCATTAGGAATTTGGGGCACCACGGAAGAGGTTGTTTAAAGAGTTACCATCTCACAAATTAAACTCTAAGGTATATATCTATTACATCGATAAACAGTCACTCTTATCATATCATCATTCTGAACAGTTGTAACCTCACGCATCTGCAAAAAACCCAGCCTTATTCATGATTCAGTACTACACAAATTGGTTTAATTATTTATTCACTAGCTAACTAAATAATAACACAGAATAAACATACACCCTTTACATGAGACACATGTCCCTAGTGGACTGACTAAAATATGACGGATTGTTACAACGAATGAAGAGTGGAGAGGGACGGTTCCCATTGGTGATGATAGTCGGAGAATACGGTGATTTGAGAGTAGGATGGGATGGTTTGAAGTGTAGTGGTATGGTCCCTCTTAGATTCGCTTTCCTCGATCTGACTCAGCTAATCAGCTGTCTGAGTGATTGTCTGAGAGGTGAGCTTTTCGCCTACACCTCGTTGATTATTCAGGATTTGGACATAAGCTGCAGCTCGCCGTCTCTCTGGTCTAAAGGAAGGCGAGTTTATTTCTTCACCTCGTGTTGAGGTTCAAAGTTCCAACCATTTTAAACATGTAGCTACCACTTCACATTTCCTGGTCTAATGTTAATTTTGTTGCCAATGGTTTTTATGCACTCTCGTCAAAAGGGGATTGTTCCGTCAGTCCGACAAGCTCTCCGACCTCACTCGGGGCATGGCTACTTACTTATAAGAGATACAGTTGAAGTCGGAAGAATATATACACCTTAGCCAAATACTTTTAAACTAAATGTTTCACAATTCCTGACATTTAATCCTAGTAAAAATGTCCTGTCTTAGGTCAGTTAGGATCACCACCTTATTTTAAGAATGTGAAATGTCAGAATAATAGTAGAGACAATGATTTGTTTCCGCTTTTATTTCTTTCATCACATTCCCAGTGGGTCAGAGGTTTACATACACTCAATTAGTATTTGGTAGCATTGCCTTTAAATTGTTTAACTTGGGTAAAATATTTTGGGTAGCCTTCCACAAGCTTCCCACAATAAGTTGGGTGAATTTTGGCCCATTCCTCCTGTCAGAGCTGGTGTAACTGAGTCCCGTTTGTAGGTCTCCTTGCTTGCACACGCTTCTTCAGTTCTGCCCACATATTTTCTATAGGATTGAGGTCAGGGCTTTGTGATGGCCACTCCAATACCTTGACTTTGTTGTCCTTAAGCCATTTTGACACAACTTTGGAAGTATGCTTGGGTTCATTGTCCATTTGGAAGACCCAAGCTTTAACTTCCTGACTGATGTCTTGAGATGTTGCTTCAATATATCCACATAATTTTTATTCCTCATGGTGCCATCTATTTTGTGAAGTGCACCAGTCCCTCCTGCAGCAAAGCAGCCCCACAACATGATGCTGCCAACCCCTGCTTCACGGTTGGGATGGTGTTCTTCGGCTTGCAAGCCTCCCCCTTTTTCCTCCAAACATAACATGGCCATTATGGCCAAACAGTTCTATTTTTGTTTCATCAGACCAGAGGACATTTCTCCAAAAAGTACGATCTTTGTCCCCATGTGCAGTTGCAAACCGTAGTCTGGCTTTTTTATGGTGGTTTTGGAGTAGTGGCTTCCTTGCTGAGCAGCCTTTCGGGTTATGTCGATTTTTAGGACTTGTTTTACTGTGGATATAGATACTTTTGTACCTGTTTCCTCCAGCATCTTCACAAAGTCCTTTGCTGCTGTTCTGGGATTGATTTGCACTTTTCACACCAAAGTATGTTCATCTCTAGGAGACAGAACGTGTCTCCTTCCTGAGCTCTATGATGGCTGCGTGGTCCCATGGTGTTTATACTTGCGTCCTATTGTTTGTACAGATGAACATGGTACCTTCAGGCATTTGGAAATTGCTCCCAAGGATGAACCAGACTTGTGGAGGTCTACTATTTATTTTCTGAGGTCTTGGCTGATTTCTTTAGATTTTCCCATGATGTCAAGCAAAGAGGCACTGAGTTTTTGAAGGAAGTCCTTGAAATAAATCCACAGGTACACCTCCAATCGACTCAAAGTATTTCAATTAGCTTATCAGAAGCTTCTAAAGCCATGTCATAATTTTCTGTAATATTCCAAGCTGTTTAAAGGCACAGTCAACTTAGTGTATGTAAACTTCTGACCCACTAGAATTGTGATACAGTGAAATAATCTGTCTGTAAATTTGTGGAGTGGTTGAAAAACGAGTTTTAATGACTCTAACCTAAGTGTATGTAAACTTCCGACTTCAACTATAGATTCTCTCATACCTCCTAAAATCACATTCCTATCTTAACAAAAATATGTGAATAATTTGTCATATTATATGCACAATGTAAAGGATGGAGACTTCATACCTGTAGTGTAAATACTTTTTAAGTTACAGTATTTGTTTTATACCAGTATTAATGACATTACACAATAAAAAAAACACATGACATTAGTTTTCTATACTGTAGCTCCACATTTTCAGAAACGTCAGTGTTTCCTTTCAAATGGTATCAATAATATGCATTTCCTTGCTTCAGGTCCTGAGCTACAGACAGCTAGATTTGAGTATGTCATTTTAGGCGAAAATGGAAAAAAAGGGTCTGATCCTTAGTCTGATGGCCTTGAGATAGAAGCTATTTTTCAGCTTTGTACCTGTACTGACCTCGTCTTCTGGATGATAGCAGGGTGAACAGGCAGTGGCTTGGGTGGTTGTTATCCTTGATGATCTTTTTGGCCTTCCTGTGACATTGGGTGCCGTAGGTGTCATGGAGGGCAGGTAGACTGCCCCCGGTGAATCGTTGGGCAGACCACACCACCTTTTGGAGAGCCCTGCGGTTGCGGGCAGTGCAGTTTCCGTACCAGGTGGTGATACAGCCCGACAGGATGCTCTCAATTGTGCATCTGTACAAGTTTGAGGGTTTTAGGTGCTAAGCCAAATTTCTTCAGCCTCCTGAGGTTGAAGAGGTGCTGTTGCATCTTCTTCACCATACTGCCTGTGTGCGTGGAACATTTCAGTTTGTCAGTGATGTGTACGCCGAGGAACTTGAAGCTTTCCACCTTCTCCACTGCGGTCCCATCGATGTAGATAGGGGGGTGCACCCTCTGCTCTTTCCTGAAGTCCACGATCATCTCTTTTGTTTTGTTATTGTTGGGTGAGAGGTTATTTTCCTGGCACCACACTCCCAGAGCCCTCACCTCCTCCCTGTAGGCTTTCTTGTCATTGTTGGTAGTCAGGCCTACTACTGTTGTCATCTACATACTTGATAATTGAGTTGGAGATGTGCTTTGCCAAGTATTCATGGGTGAACAGGGAGTACAGGAGGGTGATGAGCACACATCTTTGTGGGGCCCCAGTGTTGAGGATCAGCGAAGTGGAGGTGTTGTCTCCTACATTCACCACCTGGGGGGCGGCCCGTCAGGAATTCCACGACCCTGTTGCACAGGGCGGAGTTCAGTCCCCGGGCCTCAAGCTTAATGATGTGCTTGGAGGGTGCAATAGTGTTGAATGCTGAGCTATAGTCAATGAACAGCGTTCTTACTTAGGTATTCCTCTTGTCCAGATGGGATAAGTCAGTGTGCAGCGCGATGGCGATTGCATGGTCTGTGGATCTATTGGGGCGGTAAGCAAATTGAAGTGGGTGTCTAGGGTGTCAGGTAAGGAAGAGGTGATATGGTCCTTGACTAGTCTCTAAAAGCACTTCATGATGACAGAAGTGAGTGCTACGGGGTAAGTTACCTGTGGCGCTGATGTTTAGTTTTTTGTGTGCTCTACGGCAACAGTGTCTAGGTGGAATTTGTATTTGTGGTCCTGGCAACTGGACCTTTTTTGAGATGACATTAGTTTGTACTATCAAGGCCCAGGTCTGACGGAATCTGTGAAGAAGTTTTAGGTGCTGCTGTAGGCCCTCTAGTAGGGTGAGGCCGGGTTCTGCAGACCATTTTAGTCCCCTCGCCAATTCGTTGATTTGTATGTTTAAGAGGGTGGGGCTTAAGCTGCATCCCTGTCTCAACCCCCCGGCCCTGTGGAAAGAAATGTCTGTGTTTTTTGCCTATTGTAACCGCACATTTGTTGTTTGTATTCATGGATTTGATCATGTATATTTTCCACCAACACCACTTTCCATCAATTTGTATAGCAGGCCCCCATGACATTTTTTTAATCGACAAAGCATGAAGATTTTGACTTTGTTTTTCTCTCTTTTCTCTATCTCTGTTTCTGTGTATTTGTTGCGCTTTCTCTTTCTGTCTCTCTCTATCTATCACTGTGTGGATTGCATGAAACTCGTTCCAAAGTTTCAGTGTTGGTTTAACCTTGCTCCCTCCTCATCTGTCATTTTGGATCCCCCCCCCCTTTCCACCCCCAGTATTACCCAGACGCAATGGATACCTGAGGGCCTGCCAAAAGGCTTGCTGCCAGGCCAGTGCAGAGATTAGGGGAGTGGTCTCTCTCTCTTTCCCAACTCTTTCTCCTCTTCTTTCTTCACCTCCCCCCCCCCTCTCTCTCTCTCTCCTCATATTGGCTGAGGGTCAGCCTGTGGTCTAAGCAAGCCTATCCTCCCATCTGGGGTCTGAAAGGGGAAACCTAGGCATGGCAATGTACCAGTGGCTTGACCGTCAGAGCCCGAGCTGACAAGGTAAAAATCTGTCATTCTGCACCTGAGCAAGGCAATTAACCCACTGTTCCCCGGGCGCCGAAGACTTGGATGTCGATTAAGGCAGCCCCCCGCACCTCTCTGATTCAGAGGGGTTGGGTTAAATGCAGAAGACACATTTCAGTTGAAGGCCTTCTCGTACAGCTGACTAGGTATCCCCCTTACCCATTCCATAATAAGCCCAGTGTTATGCCCAGTGTGGATAGCCTGGATCAGAGCTCCCATCCTCAGCTGCACCCTTGTTGTGGTTGGGCTCTGCATCAGGATACTAGTCTCAGACAGGGTGCTGCTCTATATGAGTCCTCCTAATACTCTACTACAGCCTCTGTCTAGACTCTTGCTCATTGGCTGAAGCATTGGGGTTCTTTTGATACTCTCTTGAGAAGTACCATGTCAGATGAAAGTTTTTTTCATCACTAAATCAGGATTCCTTTCTTCCTCACTCTGCCTGCCAGCCGTCCCTCTAATGGCTTCAGAGTCAGAGAAGAAAGCATATTTCCAGTGAGAGAGAGATGCAGCGTTTTTGATCATGATGACTCTATTATGTGTATAAGACAATTTTCTCCATGACACAATACTTTGTGGAGTGGAGAGATTACTTGACAGTCTCTCTTGCTGAGAAGAGAACATTTATTCAGATATGTAGGCAACTAACCATCCTGTACCAGTTCTACATTTCCTCGGTCACCATTGATGGCCTTTGCCATGTTGCCAAAGCAGCATTATGTCTGTTTATTTCAAAGACTCTTGATTAGTAGCCTGTGAAATTTGATTAACTTTCATTACTGTTTATTTTTGAATGTTATAATAAATAAATTATTTTTGTAAGTGTCCTTATAAGGGAGATGGTTCATGATAGGAGAGAGGAGCAGCTCAGAACTGGTTGTGATAAAAACACACCTCTGTCACTCTGTGTGTGCTGTTGGCCCAGGTTCCCATCTCTCAGTGGGACTGTGGGATTGATTGATCACTTCATTTAGTCCTGGGGGGCAGACTAGTTAACCTCTCCGTAGGCTGGGGGGTGGAGGGATGGGGTGTAGTAGGGGAGAGTCACATTGGCCCAATCCCAAATGACCTCTAAACCCTACGCCTTATGCACTTGTGGAGATCTGACAGGATTTGATTGGTATAAGCAATATGGTGAAACTTCCACATCGCCTATCAGAGGGCATACTTTCCTCTACATGACCACGTACAGTATCATCAACACATCTTTAGACTTTTCAATATGAACATCGGTTAAGACATCAACACATCTTTTAGTGTTTTTCCAAATGTATGCTTTACTAGCGATCTCAACATGTTTTGGGCATTAGCTATTCCTCTGTATCATACATAAATTATTATCCACTTTAGGAGGCGGCTCTCCATAGTAGCAAAAAGTAGCAACATCTGAGACATTCTTCAGTGTGAGGTGTGGCTCAATGCCTGCTACTGGGCTAATGTTAGGAGGGAGACGTGTGCCACTGGAGAATGTTGGCATTGTGCTCTGTGTTTGTGTGTGTGTGTGTGCGTGTGTGATGGTCAGAAAGAGAACACTGGCACTCATTGTCAGGTATAATGTGTTGCTCTCCTGGCGTGATTCCTTGTTGTCTTCCACCACAGGAATCCATATGGATTTATGGGAATGAATCAGAGTATCCTGCTGCCTGTGGAACAGTAGTTGTACAGTGTAGAGCGCTGCTGTACAACAGATCATATTCTACCCACAGCACACTACTGACGGGTCCAGAAACCTCACTCTGGCTCTCTGGTGATAGATGGCTCTGCTCTAACCTGTACTCACACGCCCTACAGGTCCTGTTCCTCTATTTATGGGTATGTGATTGGCATGGGGAGGGGGGGGGGTGACTGAAGAGGGGGCAGTTTGGAGAGAGAAGAGGTTTAGGTTTGGCTCGGAGGAGCCTATGGTGAGTTGAGGCCACACTCCATCTGTATTGATTTATATGTCTGTAACTCTCTGCAGGTAAATCAGTGGACAACTACTAGCTGCACATCACATCAGATCTGGCTCTACAGAAAGTACTATAGCAGATGTTTCCATCCAGTTCAGTTCAGGGGGATGTTTGGAAGTCGAGAGAGACTACAGTGAAAGGATGCCGGCAGTACCCTGTTTCTCTACGCTGCTTGCTTCTCCAGTGTTTCAGTCGGCAGAGGATAGATTGTAGAAGACTAACATACCACAGTGCAACTTGAAGTTAACCTTCAATCGTTGTCCATTTAGATTTCACATCATATTCACGATTCCTATTTTCCCTTGCTCTTCACTTTGGTGCTCAAACTAACCTCCAAGCTAACTGGACACCCTAATGAATCTAATCAGGGTCTAGTTGCTAAGCTGTGATAGGCTTAGAGCTGGTGACTCACACCTTTAGGGGAGATAAGGGGTGTGGTTAGAAGTGTTTGGGGTGTTTAGGGGAGTTCTGGCTACAGAGGCTGCCTGCTCAGCTCTTAAATTGGTGATCAGCACCTATCACATTCCTCTGGTGGGCAGCTCTCTCTCTCCTCTCTCTCACACTTACTTCACACATCCATATGGTTGTGCCACCAGCTGCAGTCTAGAGAAGTCTTCAGCTCAGCAACACACTCAATGCTATCATCTCCATGTCAGTCTCTCTCCCTCATCTCCTGGTCATCTGAGAAAGGAACAGACTTTTTCAATTACAGAGACGTTGAAAGTCTTTTCTTCTGGTTATGGTGCTGCAATGATTATCCTCTGAGAGGCTCTGTTGTTTGACCGTGTGTTCCCCAGTCCTTGCTCAGCCAGCCGGAGGGGAAGTGGTGAGTAACTTTTACATATTCATAGCAAACATGCCATTTCACACACCGACTGACTGACAGACATGGGATCTCTGCCTGGATACAGTCATGTTAGTTTGGTAGCTTCTGTCATGAATGAGCTATTTTCTCTCTATTTGATTAAAAACTTTCAGCTTCAGTGATTGACTGCCTTGTGGTTCTTTAGGCTAGTTTTGACACAACTTGTGTTTTTTTAAAAGTTGATTTAGAATATTTACATTCAATTGATTTCTGTGTCTAATAAGCCTTGTCATGACCATTTGTAGGATTCTGCTTTCTTGTGTGCGTGCGTGTGCTACACTATAGTATGGTAGCTTATGACATTTTGTGATTTAAACATGTTTGGAACCATGTCCTCCCGTTGCTTTTGCACTGCTCTGTAGAGTCTGCCAAGTAGGATGTTGGGAGTGGGTGGCTTCGTGTTTAGAGAGGGTGCGATGGGGGATAAAAAGAGGAGGAGGGAGATAGGAAAAAGAGAAACATTGGGAAGGGAGAAAAGAGTGAGAGAGAAATAAAAGGAAAGCGAGTGAGAGAAGGGAAAAGGCAGTGTAGAGGCAGTCTCCTGTCATCTCAGCTGTTGTGAATTAAGTGAACTGACAGCACGCATCTCCCTGCATCTCACAGCTGTGCGACATGCCTTCCACTTTATTTTTAACTCAACTTATATTGGGCTACGGCAGGGACAGGGAACAGCCTATTGTCTCTCAGCTATGTGGGCACGGTGTGTGTGTGTGTGTAGTTGGTTGTGCATATCAGGGGAGTCTAGGCATTTATACCTAAAGCTGTTGGTGTTGTTATGTGTCAAAAATCATGTCAGATATGACAAGTTAAAGTCCAGTTTATATCTGAGCGGTACACTGCTGGGTCTGCTGTCTTTGTTGACCGTGTGAGTGTGTCTATAAATCGCAAGGTACATTCCACAATAGACGTGCTGCACGCTTTGTTTATGGCACCCGGGCCTGAGTGGCTGGCCCTGGCCTAGTAGGGAAAAGAATAGGTTATGACACATAACAGGTTGTGGCTTCCTGAACACTCCTCTTTCTTTCTGTGCCACAGTTTCTATATACCTGCACCAAAGCAACTCCGTGCCCAAAATGGCCTCTGCGTTGACATTTCGAGCCAGTGGTTAAACCAGGCACAGAAAACAGATCATCTTTGTCGGGAAAATGACATAGGGATAGGGATCTTGGAAAATAAATCACATTTTCGGGTCCCGCAAGCCATTTAAACCTTTATGAGCTATATACTGAAGGCTAGTGCTGACTGTCCCCTGCATCCATCCACACAGACCCAGAACAAATAGCCTCCTTTCAATACAATACTCTCAGGAGGATAAGGAGCAAGGGATCTGCTGAGCCCAGAGAAGGAGAAAATTAAAGGAGAGGGAGAGTGAAAGACAATGGGCTGGATGGATGGGGTGTGTTGAGTGGATCCCCAGGCAGTGAGTGTGCCCATTGATTCAGAGAGTGAGTGGGCGTGGGGTTCGCCCCCCTACTGCTGCCAACCCCATTTCCTCCTCTAACGCTGTTAACCGATCAATGTCCTGGACACAGCTCGCAACGAGCCACACCAGTGGGGAGATTTCATCGCTAATCAAATGTAATCTCTAACACTGGTTTAATGTTGCCAATCATCCATCTTCAGCTTGTTTTACTATTGTAGCTCTTCCTGTCCTAGTAAAACAACAACCACATCATGCCAGTCAACTGTCCACTGACGAGTTTGAACAAGAAAGACATGAGTGACGTTGATATGCAACCAAACCCCTCAGTGAGCTCTATGCAGACTGCCTTTGGGGTGAAATCACAGTGTAAGCCTACAACTTGTAACTGGGTAGGGATAGGGAAGTGTGGTAACTGGGTAGGGAAGTGTGGTAACTGGGTAGGGAAGTGTGGTAACTGGGTAGGGAAGTGTGGTAACTGGGTAGGGAAGCGTGGTAACTGGGTAGGGAAGCGTGGTAACTGGGTAGGGAAGCGTGGTTACTGGGTAGGGAAGCGTGGTTACTGGGTAGGGAAGCGTGGTTACTGGGTAGGGAAGCGTGGTAACTGGGTAGGGAAGCGTGGTAACTGGGTAGGGAAGCGTGGTAACTGGGTAGGGAAGCGTGGTAACTGGGTAGGGAAGTGTGGTAACTTTGCATACAGTGCCTTGCGAAAGTATTCGGCCCCCTTGAACTTTGCGACCTTTTGCCACATTTCAGGCTTCAAACATAAAGATATAAAACTGAAGTGGGACACAATCATGAAGTGGAACGACTTTTATTGGATATTTCAAACTTTTTTAACAAATCAAAAACTGAAAAATTGGGCTTGCAAAATTATTCAGCCCCTTTACTTTCAGTGCAGCAAACTCTCTCCAGAAGTTCAGTGAGGATCTCTGAATGATCCAATGTTGACCTACATGACTAATGATGATAAATACAATCCACCTGTGTGTAATCAAGTCTCCGTATAAATGCACCTGCACTGTGATAGCCTCAGAGGTCCGTTAAAAGCGCAGAGAGCATCATGAAGAACAAGGAACACACCAGGCAGGTCCGAGATACTGTTGTGAAGAAGTTTAAAGCCGGATTTGGATACAAAAAGATTTCCCAAGCTTTAAACATCCCAATGAGCACTGTGCAAGCGATAATATTGAAATGGAAGGAGTATCAGACCACTGCAAATCTACCAAGACCTGGCCGTCCCTCTAAACCTTCAGCTCATACAAGGAGAAGACTGATCAGAGATGCAGCCAAGAGGCCCATGATCACTCTGGATGAACTGCAGAGATCTACAGCTGAGGTGGGAGACTGTCCATAGGACAACAATCAGTCGTATATTGCACAAATCTGGCCTTTATGGAAGAGTGGCAAGAAGAAAGCCATTTCTTAAAGATATCCATAAAAGTGTCGTTTAAAGTTTGCCACAAGCCACCTGGGAGACACACCAAACATGTGGAAGAAGGTGCTCTGGTCAGATGAAACCAAAATTGAACCTTTTGGCAACAATGCAAAACGTTATGTTTGGTGTAAAAGCAACACAGCTCATCACCCTGAACACACCATCCCCACTGTCAAACATGGTGGTGGCAGCATCATGGTTTGGGCCTGCTTTTCTTCAGCAGGGACAGGGAAGATGGTTAAAATTGATGGGAAGATGGATGGAGCCAAATACAGGACCATTCTGGAAGAAAACCTGATGGAATCTGCAAAAGACCTGAGACTGGGATGGAGATTTGTCTTCCAACAAGACAATGATCCAAAACATAATGCAAAATCTACAATGGAATGGTTCAAAAATAAACATATCCAGGTGTTAGAATGGCCAAGTCAAAGTCCAGACCTGAATCCATTCGAGAATCTGTGGAAAGAACTGAAAACTGCTGTTCACAAATGCTCTCCATCCAACCTCACTGAGCTCGAGCTGTTTTGCAAGGAGGAATGGGAAAAAATGTCAGTCTCTCGATGTGCAAAACTGATAGAGACATACCCCAAGCGACTTACAGCTGTAATCGCAGCAAAAGGTGGCGCTACAAAGTATTAACTTAAGGGGGCTGAATAATTTTGCACGCCCAATTTTTCAGTTTTTGATTTGTTAAAAAAGTTTGAAATATCCAATAAATGTCATTCCACTTCATGATTGTGTCCCACTTGTTGTTGACTCTTCACAAAAAAATACAGTTTTATATCTTTATGTTTGAAGCCTGAAATGTGGCAAAAGGTTGCAAAGTTCAAGGGGGCCGAATACTTTCGCAAGGCACTGTATCTATCACTCCAGTGTTCATTTGCTAAGTTGTAATTACTTTGCTACTATGGCCTATTTATTGCCTCACCTCCTTACTCCATTTGCACACACTGTATATATACTTTTTCTATTGTGTTATTGACTATACATTTGTTTATTCCATGTGTAACTGTGTCGCACTGCTTTGCTTTATCTTGGCCAGGTCGTAGATGTGGCTTACCTGGTTAAATAAAAGCAAAACAAAAAAACTGGGTAGGGAAGCGTGGTAACTGGGTAGGGAAGCGTGGTAACTGGGTAGGGGTAGGGAAGCGTGGTAACTGGGTAGGGAAAGGGAAGCGTGGTAACAGGGTAGGGAAGCGTGGTAACTGGGTAGGGAAGCGTGGTAACTGGGTAGGGGTAGGGAAGCGTGGTAACTGGGTAGGGAAAGGGAAGCGTGGTAACTGGGTAGGGAAAGGGAAGCGTGGTAACTGGGTAGGGAAAGGGAAGCGTGGTAACTGGCTAGGGAAAGGGAAGCGTGGTAACTGGGTAGGGAAAGCGTGGTGTAGGGGTAGGGACGCGTGGTAACTGGGTAGGGACGCGTGGTACCTCAAATCAAATCAAATTTTATTTGTCACATACACATGGTTAGCAGATGTTAATGCGAGTGTAGCGAAATGCTTGTGCTTCTAGTTCAGACAATGCAGTAATAACCAACATGTAATCTAACTAACAATTTCAAAACTACTGTCTTATACACAGTGTAAGGGGATAAAGAATATGTACATAAAGATATATGAATGAGTGATGGTACAGAGCAGCATAGGCAAGATACAGTAGATGGTATCGAGTACAGTATATACATATGAGATGAGTATGTAAACAAAGTGGCATAGTTAAAGTGGCTAGTGATACATGTATTACATAAGGATGCAGTAGATGATATAGAGTACAGTATATACGTATGCATATGAGATGAATAATGTAGGTTATGTAACATTATATTAGGTAGCATTGTTTAAAGTGGCTAGTGATATATTTTACATCATTTCCCATCAATTCCCATTATTAAAGTGGCTGGAGTTGAGTCAGTGTCCGTGTCAGTGTGTTGGCAGCAGCCACTCAATGTTAGTGGTGGCTGTTTAACAGTCTGATGGCCTTGAGATAGAAGCTGTTTTTCAGTCTCTCGGTCCCAGCTTTGATGCACCTGTACTGACCTCGCCTTCTGGATGATAGCGGGGTGAACAGGCAGTGGCTCGGGTGGTTGTTGTCCTTGATGATCTTTATGGCCTTCCTGTAACATCGGGTGGTGTAGGTGTCCTGGAGGGCAGGTAGTTTGCCCCCGGTGATGCGTTGTGCAGACCTCACTACCCTCTGGAGAGCCTTCCGGTTGTGGGCGGAGCAGTTGCCGTACCAGGCAGTGATGCAGCCCGCCAGGATGCTCTCGATTGTGCATCTGTAGAAGTTTGTGAGTGCTTTTGGTGACAAGCCAAATTTCTTCAGCCTCCTGAGGTTGAAGAGGCGCTGCTGCGCCTTCTTCACGATGCCGTCTGTGTGAGTGGACCAATTCAGTTTGTCTGTGATGTGTATGCCGAGGAACTTAACTTGCTACCCTCTCCACTACTGTTCCATCGATGTGGATAGGGGGGTGTTCCCTCTGCTGTTTCCTGAAGTCCACAATCATCTCCTTAGTTTTGTTGACGTTTAGTGTGAGGTTATTTTCCTGACACCACAGTCCGAGGGCCCTCACCTCCTCCCTGTAGGCCGTCTCGTCGTTGTTGGTAATCAAGCCTACCACTGTTGTGTCGTCCGCAAACTTGATGATTGAGTTGGAGGCGTGCGTGGCCACGCAGTCGTGGGTGAACAGGGAGTACAGGAGAGGGCTCAGAACGCACCCTTGTGGGGCCCCAGTGTTGACGATCAGCGGGGTGGAGATGTTGTTGCCTACCCTCACCACCTGGGGGCGGCCCGTCAGGAAGTCCAGTACCCAGTTGCACAGGGCGGGGTCGAGACCCAGGGTCTCGAGCTTGATGACGAGCTTGGAGGGTACTATGGTGTTGAATGCCGAGCTGTAGTCGATGAACAGCATTCTCACATAGGTATTCCTCTTGTCCAGATGGGTTAGGGCAGTGTGCAGTGTGGTTGAGATTGCATCGTCTGTGGACCTATTTGGGCGGTAAGCAAATTGGAGTGGGTCTAGGGTGTCAGGTAGGGTGGAGGTGATATGGTCCTTGACTAGTCTCTCAAAGCACTTCATGATGACGGAAGTGAGTGCTACGGGGCGGTAGTCGTTTAGCTCAGTTACCTTAGCTTTCTTGGGAACAGGAACAATGGTGGCCCTCTTGAAGCATGTGGGAACAGCAGACTGGTATAGGGATTGATTGAATATGTCCGTAAACACACCGGCCAGCTGGTCTGCGCATGCTCTAAGGGCGCTGGGGATGCCGTCTGGGCCTGCAGCCTTGCGAGGGTTAACACGTTTAAATGTCTTACTCACCTCGGCTGCAGTGAAGGAGAGTCCGCATGTTTTCGTTGCAGGCCGTGTCAGTGGCACTGTATTGTCCTCAAAGCGGGCAAAAAAGTTATTTAGTCTGCCTGGGAGCAAGACATCCTGGTCCGTGACTGGGCTGGTTTCGTTCTTGTAAGCCGTGATTGCCTGTAGACCCTGCCACATACCTCTTGTGTCTGAGCCGTTGAATTGAGATTCTACTTTGTCTCTGTACTGGCGCTTAGCTTGTTTGATAGCCTTGCGGAGGGAATAGCTGCACTGTTTGTATTCGGTCATGTTACCAGTCACCTTGCCCTGATTAAAAGCAGTGGTTCGCGCTTTCAGTTTCACGCTAATGCCTCCATCAATCCACGGTTTCTGGTTAGGGAATGTTTTAATCATTGCTATGGGAACGACATCTTCAACGCACGTTCTAATGAACTCGCACACCGAATCAGCGTATTCGTCAATGTTGTTATCTTACGCAATACGAAACATCTCCCAGTCCATGTGATGGAAGCAGTCTTGGAGTGTGGAGTCAGCTTGGTCAGACCAGCGTTGAACAGACCTCAGCGTGGGAGCTTCTTTTTTTAGTTTCTGTCTGTAGGCAGGGATCAACAAAATGGAGTTGTGGTCAGCTTTTCCGAAAGGAGGGCGGGGCAGGGCCTTATATGCGTCGCGGAAGTTAGAGTAACAATGATCCAAGGTCTTTCCACCCCTGGTTGCGCAATCGATATGCTGATAAAATTTAGGGAGTCTTGTTTTCAGATTAGCCTTGTTAAAATCCCCAGCTACAATGAATGCAGCCTCCGGATAAATGGATTCCAGTTTGCAAAGAGTCAAATAAAGTTAGTTCAGAGCCAACGATGTGTCTGCTTGGGGGGGATATATACGGCTGTGATTATAATCGAAGAGAATTCTCTTGGTAGATAATGTGGTCGACATTTGATTGTGAGGAATTCTAAATCAGGTGAACAGAAGGATTTGAGTTCCTGTATGTTTCTTTCATCACACCATGTCTCGTTAGCCATAAGGCATGCGCCCATACCTGGGTAGGGACGCGTGGTAACTGGGTAGGGACGCGTGGTAACTGGGTAGGGACGCGTGGTAACTGGGTAGGGACGCGTGGTAACTGGGTAGGGACGCGTGGTAACTGGGTAGGGACGCGTGGTAACTGGGTAGGGACGCGTGGTAACTGGGTAGGGACGCGTGGTAACTGGGTAGGGACGCGTGGTAACTGGGTAGGGGTAGGGAAGCGTGGTAACTGGGTAGGGGTAGGGAAGCGTGGTAACTGGGTAGGGAAGCGTGGTAACTGGGTAGGGAAAGGGAAGCGTGGTCGCCGATATCAACATGAACAAGTTTATTCAAGCCGTTAGAAATGATTTTGTTGTTTTTTAAACAATGACATCTGAATGACATTTAGTAGGCTTATATTACACATGTCCAACAGATTTTGATTAGATTTTCTTTGTGTGGTAAGTCAACAGTATCTTTGTCTCCAATATTTGTCTCAACACTCCCACCACTCTTGAGTCTGCCAGAGAACTAAGAGAGCTGGCTGACTAACCAGCCTGCCATCTGATAGGCCAGGGAGGTGATTGCTCTCAGCTCCTGACTGTCAAACACAAGGGCTTCCTTCCCCCACTCGAGAGAGAGCGAGAGGGGGGGGGGGGTGGGAGAGGGTTAGAGAGGAGAGTGATGGAGAGATAAATATAAAGAGAGTGTGGGGGAGTATGGGGTGGGAGAGGAAGTGTACGTGAATGAGAGTGACAGAGAGAGGAATGGAAAAAATTAGTAAAATAACAGATGAAATGATGAGGGCATACTGAGGGGAAAGGAGTGGAGGTACAGAATGAAAAGTGGGAGAGAGGGAGAAAGAGACCCTCTATCTGCCAGCCAAACCACCCCTGTCTGCTCTTCAACACTCAACACAGTCCCAGTCCCATGTCATCTTTCTGTCATGGATCTAACCAGAACACATTCCTCTGTTCCCTCCACTCTGCCCACAACTCACCATCCTCTCATTTTCAGATTGTTTACTCGCTAAACCAGATTATGTTTCATAGAATTAAACACATTATCATAAAATCCGATGGAAATCATGTCAAATCCAAGTAGCACCAATGGCAATACAATAGGGCTTTCTCTGCTGAGGGCTTTCTTATCATATAAAATAGTCATACCAGATTTCTTTCCCCCTAGAGGAATGTAAATTGGTTGGTTGGCTCATAACTCAAGACCTTCACCCCCTCTATTTCTACCTTGTTGTCTAAACATGTATATTTGTGCTGACAGAGCAGAGACAGAAATTAATTCTGCCAGTGCTGCCTTTTCTACAGAGGATGGTCACATCATTCTTTTCAGTTATTTGTCTCCTTGACAGACTGCAATACGCACACATATGCAGGCAGGCAGGCACACATACGAACAAACACATTCCCTCTCCCTCCTCTCTCTCTCTGATCTATATGGTAGATAATCGGTCATTAAAGAAGCCTCAGATGATGCAGAGCTTTAGCTTTCTCCGTTAGCCATCTCTTTACATTGTAGTGAAAGTGGTTTGTGAAGTGTTAATTTGACTAGGGCTTGCCTCCTCACCGTGGGTTCATTAGACAACATGAAAGGCTGTATTGGAGTTTCATTGGTGAGAACGAGCAGCCTCAGATCTCTCTTCTAGAGTTAATGAAAAGATGAGACACACAGCTGAGCCATAGAGCTCTGTTAATTGCGTTTAACTCCCAATCATCATTTCCTTGTTTTTCATGCATGTTTGCTTAGGGAATAAAATACTAGGGACCAAGCCCACCACTTCTAAAACTTACCAGTTAACACTGGAATGTTCAGGCAATTGAAAGTTTGGCGGTTGGTTATTCTGCTTCTAGAATATTTCCAGCATCTGCGTTTCCTGTTTCTCTCTCTTAATTCCACACAGATAGGCCTACAGCCTGGAATGGCTGGATGACGGGTGCTCGTTTGTCAGACTGGCAGGCCTTATTTAGCAGTGAACTGTGGGCACATGAGTCCCGGGTCATGTGTTAATTCTGTCGTGTCAGATGTCAGTTTCCAATCAATCCCAAAGGCATGGCGTGTACCTGGCCTGGGACATGGTGGTTGTGAGCTAGCTAGAGCCGTGGAGATGCCGGCCGTGTTGACAAAATAACTGTCACTGTGGTCGGTGTCAGATAGAGAGCCGCTCTGTTTCATTCTGCATAAAAGAGTTCTATTTTCTGTCTTCAGACAATGTAAAGGAGTTGGGTTCATTGTCTCCCATTGTCTTTGCTGTCTAACATTAACACTCAACAGACATGGCTGTCTGAAATGTTACTACAGCACACACCACATGCCAAAGGACAGTGGGTCAGAGCACTGTTGAACTATGTCGAGAGGAGGGAGGACAACAGCGTGCCATGAATTCAGATGCCATATTAACTGGGGCTTGCTTCTTTACCAGAAGGTCAAAGTGCTATCAGCCACAGCACATTTTATGACAGCTCTGTGGAGTAGCAAACCCTGGGCATTTAACTCTGCTGCTAGGGCTCCTGGGAAGTTTCCTCTGTCTCTATGGTGACGTGTGGAGGGCTTGTTGCGGTTGTTATAAGTTCTCCTTTTATCTCCTGTTTATAATGTCAAGCCTTCCCTAAGTTAAATACAGGACCAGAGGTACTAATGATGTTCATTTACTGCGGCCGTGGGCAAACTGAGCCTTAATTGGACAATGCCATCCATATGTGATGTAGGTAGTGGTGGTCGCCACCCCTGTGGTCCTAAAGTTTACAGCCAGGGTTCTTGGGAGGACAGGGTGGGGTAAAGGTGTGGGTGGGTGGCAGGGTTTTTATGAGATGGTTGGTCTATATGGAGGCGTGACTTGGGGCTCTGCAGCCACCCAGGTCTCTGTGCGCTGACTGCATTGCAGATGGCTTCAGTGTGCCGTAGGGCAGGGGTCGGCAACAGGGGGCCCGCAAGTTTAAAAAATATATATAAAAACATTTTTTGTTTAATGTAGGCCCCCAAAAGTTAAGTAAAAAAAATATATTGATTTTGTGGGGAGGGGGTTAGTTTTTGGTTTTAGAAAAGACTGTGAGTTCACCAGGATTTCATCCCCCCAAAAATGTATTTAGGAAGTCTTTTTCCAAGTATTCCCACAAATAAAAATATGTGATTGTGTCTCAATGTTATTTTCAAATACAATGTACTGTATTTTGGGGCTTAGTTCTGGTCAATTTGCAGTGTACTAATTATTATTTTCCGACCATTCACTCAAATCGGCCCGTGGCTGGATCTATATAGTTGCCTACCCCTGCCATAAGGTATATAGACACTCACAGGAGATCCAGGAAAGCATGGTGCTGTTGACGCTCACTTTGCCACCCACCCCTCTGCCACGTGTCACCCATAGGTCCCATGAGGCTGTGGACATCACCAGGTGCCAATTATGCCACCATCAGGCTTCCAACCTCCCCCCCCCCCCACACACACACACACACTGAACACGCACCATTGACTCCTCAGTTTTCCCATTTGGCACGCGATGCTCACAAAGGACCGATGAGGTGTGCAGAGGGCACCCACTGACACGGAGCGCAGGAGGAGGAAGAGCAGGAGGAGGGCTGGAGTTCACACAGCCTAATGGGTTTAGGATTATTCGGTTAACAAAGAGGAGGAACAGTGTGGGGGTCGGGAGATGCATAGAGAAACAGGCAGAGGAATGGTGATAGAGAGAGAGATGTGGAGGGAAGGAACTACATTAAAGGGGAGAAAGGAGTTACTGTAGGTATGAGGGGGAGAAGAGAGGGAGAGAGAGAGAGGGGGACAACGATGGAGGGAGCGCTGCCAAGCTGTCCCGTGGGTGATAAATGAGGCCTTAATGAAGTATCTGTGCTTGTCTCTCTCTGTCTGGAGAAAACCGCAGCCTTGGCACAGAGCAGGCCTCGCTCTATCACGCCATGGAGAAAAACACACACACACACAGAGAGAGAGAGAGCTCTCATCTACATCAAGTGTTCTCTGATTCTCTCCACACATACAATGTGATTCCTACCCGGGCCTGGCAGGGCGGCTTACTTCGTTTAGGCCATTGTTCAGTGTGACAGGGCTGTAATGTAGAAGGCAGTGTGGTTTTCCTCACACGGAGTGATGGAATAGAACACATGTTAATCCTTCTCTGGAGTAAACAACGGATGGTCTTTTGTGGCTTGTTGTCACTTTCTCACTGAGATGTTATTCTGTTAGTCGTCAAGATTTATAAACAGTGGATCTTCAGTGTGCAAAAAAAACGATTTAGTAGGGCATTTTAGTAAGATGACTGTGAAATGACCACAGTTTGTATGGGTGAGAGAGGGATCGAGACCGGACGTTAGCTAAGAAGGCGATGATAGATCAAGCGACAGAGTTGGCTGTGTTTTATAAGAGAGAAATGCATGAAAACCTCACACAGAGCAGCCAAAGCAAAACTTTATCCTGCACCTGAGGTGTGGCTGTGACAACGAGCTCCAGAAAAACAGCCCTCCTGTGAATTCCATACACCAGTGTCAATCAGTATGGTTTGGCCCAGGGAGAGTGTGGTGGTGGTGGTGGGGTGGGGGGGGTGATTATTAAGTGGTCTATCTGGACCTGGGTCACGATGCCAATGCGGCGATGATGCGATGGGAGACATGGCCCTCTGCCTCGTAGGAAGACGGGTAGCTACAGGAGATATGTGTTTGTGTGGCTGCCTGAGTTCGGTCTCTCCGCCTGCATGTGTCACTTGATTGACAGAAAGCGTCTGTCTTTTTCCTTACTGTTGTTGTAGCCTTGCCTTTGACCTAATGGCATTCTATTCCATAGAAAGCCTGAACATGTTTGAGTCAGAGGAACTGATTGTACATTATAGGGGTTGTGTAGAGAGGGAGGGGAGTCAGAGGAACTGATTGTACATTATAGGGGTTGTGTAGAGAGGGAGGGGAGTCAGAGGAACTGATTGTACATTATAGGGGTTGTGTAGAGAGGGAGGGGAGTCAGAGGAACTGATTGTACATTATAGGGGTTGTGTAGAGAGGGAGGGGAGTCAGAGGAACTGATTGTACATTATACGGGTTGTGTAGAGAGGGAGGGGAGTCAGAGGAACTGATTGTATATTATAGGGGTTGTGTAGAGAGGGAGGGGAGTCAGAGGAACTGATTGTACATTATAGGGGTTGTGTAGAGAGGGAGGAGAGTCAGAGGAACTGATTGTACATTATAGGGGTTGTGTAGAGAGGGAGGAGAGTTTAGGTTTGCGGTATGACTGTGTGGGCCGAGGCGGTTGTGTAGAGAGGGAGGAGAGTTTAGGTTTGCGGTATGACTGTGTGGGCCGAGGCGGTTGCGTAGAGAGGGAGGAGAGTTTAGGTTTGCGGTATGACTGTGTGGGCCGAGGCGGTTGGGTAGAGAGGGAGGAGAGTTTAGGTTTGCGGTATGACTGTGTGGGCCGAGGCGGTTGCGTAGAGAGGGAGGAGAGTTTAGGTTTGCGGTATGACTGTGTGGGCCGAGGCGGTTGTGTAGAGAGGGAGGAGAGTTTAGGTTTGCGGTATGACTGTGTGGGCCGAGGCGAATTCATCCCAGTGGAAAAGGGGAGAGAAGAAACTGCTGAAAAGTAGGACACGGATAATGTGTGTGTGCTTGTGTGTATACAGTAACGTATACGTGTGTGTGTCCTACATCCGGTGGTGTGGCGGTTGCAATGTCGGCGTATGCATGCCGTCAGAGTTTTCCCAGTGTGCCATTTGATGTAAAGACCATATGTTTCAGGCAGTCCGGGCCGTGCCCACCCCTACATGGCCAGCTGGCGCTTGATTCAGGGTCTCTCTCACCCCGCCACCTCCTCAAACCCCAAACCACCATGCCAACCCACCCCTCAAAGGCATGTATGACAGGGGCTCAGGGTATAAAATGGTCCCCGCCCGGAATGCTGACCAACCTCGGCATATATTTGTAAACACGCATACATTACATGCGTAAAGCATTCCCATAGGCCTTCTGTTCCCTGTAGGGCCCCTGGATATGAGTTTGTTCCTGCTGAGGAATGACCTCATTTCCCAGCATGCACCAGAGAGCATTAAGCAGCCCCCAGTATGTGGTTTTCCATGACCTTCATCCATCTGAAGCCCAGCAGATCTGATATAGTATAGATATACACAGAAACCCTCTACCTCTAGGTATTTTAGTTATTTAGTCCTGATAGTACAGTGTGGATAACATTCCGTGTTTAGTAATATCTAGTTATTAGTCTGTGTGACTGTGCGAGATCCAGTACCATTTCTCAGTTAGACAATACGTCTATAGATGTACTATTTGCTGGCATATTTAGTAGTGATGGGGGGGGAAATCGATAATTACGGTGCATTCAGAAAGTATT
Source organism: Oncorhynchus kisutch (assembly GCF_002021735.2). Lineage (NCBI taxonomy): Eukaryota > Metazoa > Chordata > Actinopteri > Salmoniformes > Salmonidae > Oncorhynchus > Oncorhynchus kisutch. The sequence continues at coordinate 38,254,130 of NC_034178.2, forward strand.
CACACCCCTTTTTCCACATTTTGTTACAGCCTGAATTTAAAATTGATCAAATTTAGATTTTTTTTTGCCACTGGCGTACACACAATACCCCATAATGTCAAAGTGGAATTCTGTTTTTAGAAATGTTTACAAATGAATGAACAATGAAAAGCTGAAATGTCTTTAGTCAGTAAGTATTCAACCCCTTTGCTGTGCTTAATAAGTTGATGGACTCACTCTGTGCGCGATTTAATAGTGGTTAACATGATTTTTGAATGACTTCCTCATCTCTGTACCCCACAAAATACAGTTATCTGTAAGGTTCCTCAGTCGAGCAGTGAATTTCAAACACATCCACAAAGATAGGGAGGTTTTCCAATGCCTCTCAATGAAAGGCAACTACTGGTAGATGGTATAAAAAAAAGCTGACATTGAATATCCCTTTGAGGACAGTGAAGTTATGAATGACTCTTTGGATGGTGTATCAATACACCCAGTCACTACAAAGTTACAGGCGTCCTTCCTATCTGTTGCCGGAGAGGACGGAAACTACTCAGTCGCAGAGTTTAATGGCTGTGATTAGGGGAAAACTGAGGATTGATCAACAACATTGTAGTTACTCCACAAAACTAACCAAATTGAATAAAAAGGAAGCCTGTACAGAATAAAGATATTCCAAAAACATGCATCCTGTTTGCAACAAGGAACTGCAAAAAATGTGGCAAAGCAATTCACTTTTTTTCCTGAATATAAAGTGTTATGTTTGGGGCAAATCCAATACAACACATTACCTAGTACCACTCTCCATATCTTCAAGCATAGTGGTGGACGCATCATGTTATCCGCATGACATTAATCGTTAAAGACTGGAGTTTTTTCAGAATAAAAATCTAATGAAATGGAGCTCAGCACAGGCAAAATCCCAGAGGAAAAGCTGGTTCAATCTGATTTCCACCAGACACAGAGATGAATTCACCTTTCAGCAGGACAAAAACCTAAAACGCAAGCCCAAATCTACACTGGAGTTGCTTACCAACAAGACTGTGAATGTTCCTGAGTTGCCAAGTTACAGTTTTGACTTAAATCGACATGAAAAGCTATGGCAAGTCATGAAAATGGTTGTCTATCAATGATCAACAACCAATTTGACAGGGCTTGAAGATTTTCAAAAATAATAATGGGCAAGTATTGCACAATCCAGGAGTGGAAAGCTCTTAGAGACTTAACCATACGACTCTGTAATCACTCTTAGAGACATATAGTGATTAATATGTTTGGAACATCAAATCACAATACAAGTAGAATCATGACAATCGCTATACATACATTGTATCAGCACCTAAGTATTGTGATAATATTGTATCGTGAGATCCCTGGCAATTCTCAGCCCTAATATTTTGTTCCAGTGACTGTAGGGAATGTTCATGTCCATAGTAGCCTAGTTCCTCCCCATGTAGCCCAGCTGAGGCCAAGCAGAACCAGGCTATGACCTGCCTTATCGTGATGGGGGTTGTAGTAGTGATGGTGGTGATAGGAGTTGTTGTAGTGCTGGTTCTGGTGGCGATGGGGGTAGACTGTATGTGCTTTTGACTCAGAGCAACACAAACAAGCTCCAGCCTGGTGAACTCAGCAGCCATAGCCTGCTCCCTCCCTCCGTATAATTCTCTATCTCTTGCTCTCCATTTCCCAGCTCTTCCTCTTCAGGGACAGGGAAAATGGTTTCATGGGGCCATTTCCAGCAGTCTGTGATCCGTGTCTCCTACTAATTGTTTTCCCAAATCCTGGGCTGGTGTGTTTAGGACAGAAGGGTGGAATGCAGGGGAAGGTTCCCATCTTCCCACTATTACACACATGAACCTTTCTGTCTGTAGCACAACATGCTGCTACTCTACACAGAGTGGCAGATCCCCATTAAATACTGGCTGGGTTTTCATCAGAGAAGATGCATCCAGTATGTATGGTTGATATCGGCTATGTTTCAGTTGAGAAGGACAAATGGGGTCAGAGAGAGACGACACAGAAAGGGAGGGAGGAGAGTCGGAGTACAGGAGAGGGAAAGAGACTGACAAACGTAAAGAAAGAGACTATATATGTGTTTGGGACGGCAGGGAGCCTAGTGGTTAGAGCGTTGGGCCAGTAACCGAACTGAACCGCCCCACTAAGGCAGTTAGTAGTGCGTTATTGTAAATAAGAATTTATTCTTAACTGACCTGCCTAGTGAAATAAACGTAGAGAAGAGAGAGTGAGTGAAACAAAACGAGGGAGAAGAGAGGCCCGTGGGTGCAGTGTAAAGTTCAGTGTGTATGTGAGCGTGTTAAGAACTGGTGTGAGGCTGAGGATAATTAAAATGTGTCTGAGCTCACCACACTCCTCTACACACTCAGGGGAAGACTGCCTGTCCATCAAACATGAGAGGGTCCAGGGGCCGAGTTCTCTCACACACACACACACACACACACACGGACAAACATGCAGATGCATGCGCACACAAGTTACAACCCAATCCATCGCCTTCTCACTAAAGCAATTCCACTCTCATTTGCCACATCGAGCAACTCATATTCCCACACTTGATGCATTTGTTATATTGAAGTATAATATCCTATTTTTTCTATTTAGAATTCTCAATCAGTCTCATAACTCAAAGTATCTTTGCTCTGAACTCCTCAACTGGAGTACTAAAAGCCCATTACTAGTGCTGAAAGTTGTTTTTGGGAGGTGTGTGTGTGCATGCACATTTGTGTGTTGTGAGTGTAGCTTTGCCTGTCCCTGCGGTATTATTTCACAGGACTTGCTAAGCATTTATGAGCTAATTAAGGTTGCAGAGCTGGTGAGCTGGTGATAAGGCCCATGTCCGGTCCCATTATTAATGTTCCACGCTCCACTGGGGCTCCAGACCTGCAAGCAGCCTAATTGGAAGCACTGAATCTGTTTGGGGAGAATTCTGATGACTTTCAGAACAAAGTGTGTGTGAATTTATGCATCTGCAGGTTTGTGCTTGTTTGTGTGTCTACTTGGGGTGTACTGTATGTGGGTGTGTTTGTGCGTGGGTGCGTTTGGCAATTTTGTGTTTGGCAAGCATGTAGCCCAGTTTTGCTCTGACCCACATTTCCGAGTGAGCCCCATTATCTGGTCTCTTGAAGTATGTTTGACTTGGGAAAAACACAGCACAGAGCTCCAGACCACCCCTGGAAATTCCCACAGCCTCCAGAACATAACAAAGAGCTGCCAATATCATGATTATAAATGTTCCTAATGTTGTATTGCACATTTTGTCCTGGTTTGTTTTCTTTCAAACGTTCACCTCAGAAATGTGAGGTGTCATGAAGTTGTGAAATAGCAGCTGCCTTTACCACGGGTCCAAGGTAGAGGCTACTGTTTGCTCAGGGTCAATGTTAATGTGAGGAGTGAAACTTTCCCCCATCTCTGACCCCATGACGACTGTAGCCACGACAACCCCCTCCCCCTGGACCTAGAGCCCAGACCCTCTGGTGTCTGTCTGTGTCTGCATCATAAAGACAGCCCCGCCTTTGAAGCCGGACAATGACCTCAAACTTGTTGCTCTCTGAAACACCCCTCTGCCATTGTGGTGGTCGTAAAAACCCAACGGGAGAGATTTCCTGCAACAACAAAAAAAACATTTGGTGTGTTGGGGTCTTTTTGTCAAGGAGATGGGAGAGGGCCTATGGAGAGTGGGGGTTGGGTGTGGTTTTCAGTGTTGGTTGTTAAAGTTCCTTCCTGCCTGAGCGCTGATGTCATCGGTGCAGGCCTGAAACCAACACAGCACTGCATGAGGCTGCAAACTGTTCTGCCCACAAACACGCACAGAAAATGGGAAACACATTCATGCTATTAATGAATTGCCTGTTTAAATACTCTGGTCCAGCTTGCTCCCTACTCACACAGACAAATATGTCCAGTACCCTCTCTTCTGTGTGTGAATCACCTCCTAAGTGGTTGAGGGAATATTCTGCCGTGCCACAGCAAAGACATCAAACACAAGTGCAACCAACAGTATAAAATGTCTGAACTCCCTAAGACTGCAATAGTGCCATGAGAGACTGCAATAGTGCCATGAGGGACTGCAATAGTGCCATGAGGGACTGCAATAGTGCCATGAGAGACTGCAATAGTGCCATGAGAGACTGCAATAGTGCCATGAGAGACTGCAATAGTGCCATGAGAGACTGCAATAGTGCCATGAGAGACTGCAATAGTGCCATGAGAGACTGCAATAGTGCCATGAGAGACTGCAATAGTGCCATGAGAGACTGCAATAGTGCCATGAGAGACTGCAATAGTGCCACGAGAGACTGCCATGAGAGACTGCAATAGTGCCATGAAAGACTGACATGAGGGACTGCAATAGTGCCAGGAGAGACTGCAATAGTGCCAGGAGAGACTGCAATAGTGCCAGGAGAGACTGCAATAGTGCCAGGAGAGACTGCAATAGTGCCATGAGAGACTGCAATAGTGCCATGAGAGACTGCAATAGTGCCATGAGAGACTGCAATAGTGCCATGAGAGACTGCAATAGTGCCACGAGAGACTGCAATAGTGCCATGAAAGACTGACATGAGGGACTGCAATAGTGCCATGAGGGACTGCAATAGTGCCAGGAGAGACTGCAATAGTGCCACGAGGGCCTGCAATAGTGCCACGAGGGCCTGCAATAGTGCCACGAGGGCCTGCAATAGTGCCACGAGGGACTGCAATAGTGCCACGAGGGACTGCAATAGTGCCACGAGGGACTGCAATAGTGCCACGAGGGACTGCAATAGTGCCACGAGGGACTGCAATAGTGCCACGAGGGACTGCAATAGTGCCACGAGGGACTGCAATGCTACCACGAGGGACTGCAATGCTACCACGAGGGACTGCAATGCTACCACGAGGGACTGCAATGCTACCACGAGGGACTGCAATGCTACCACGAGGGACTGCAATGCTACCACGAGGGACTGCAATGCTACCAAGAGGGACTGCAATGCTACCAAGAGGGACTGCAATGGTACGAAGCGAACATGTTTGCCAACAACTCATTATGTTGAAAATGTGCCTCATATGTTTTCTAATTTGGTCTCTCAGCTGTTTTTCCCTCCCAGAATAAATGTCTTCCATTTGCAGACGATTATGCTTGTCCCCAGTGTCAGTGCTGTGTGTCAGTAGTGTGTCAGAGCTGTGTGGTCCCCTGCTGGTCTGAGGACAGGACTATTCCATTCCTAATGAAAGACACTGAGCTGGAATCACATTGACTTGATACCTTCCCTCACCTCGCTTCAAATTGTGTTCAAACCTTTGTCATGTCATCAATTCATCTGCGCAATACACACACACACACACACACACACACACACACACACACACACACACACACACACACACACACACACACAGTACAAACACCTCCACACCAGGCATCTCGCATAACCCAAATCTGTCACATTCCACATTAAACGATTCCACATTTTTATTTTATCACAGCCAAAGCTTTCCTCTTCAAAGTAAAAACATAAAACATAGACAACATCCGTTTTCTGTCTCCGAGTTTTTGTCCTCTGAAGTTCGTCATATCCCCAGTCTTTCCTCGTCACATTTGTGTGGTGTCACGCTGGTACAGAAGTAGCTGTCCGTGTGTGTAAGTCTGTCCCTGTCACAGAGAGCGAGAGCCTTCATATGGGAGGACAGGCAGGACACGGTGACACTGGTGAATCACGTCTGCTGGGTGTTACTGTCATCTCCTGGCAATTAGCTGCCTCAGTGTGATGCAGACAATGAAAGGGACACGGAATTAATCACCACCTAATTGCTCTCCCTACATACCACGCCGCATCGATCCTGTCACATTGGGATTCTAGCACTAGGTTTTATTAAAATGATTATGGGCTGTTCATCATCATTTCCCTATCTGAGACTTTTATCCACGGGACATTTTGCTCGGCTGTTGTGGTAGATGACGGTTGCCGTAGAGCTGTAGGTGGCCATATGTATTCAGCTGGGTCCATTCTGAGGCGGCAGAGGTGGAGAGCTTTTCTCAAGAACACCGCTAGAAATACCTGACCTTGATGTGGGTGACAGGAAAGTCCAGCCCTCTAGCCGCCATTCAATGTCCACACTTCTACCTTCTCTCCTTTTATTGAGTTGATTTTTCAGTCTTTTTCTTTTACCTACCACTGGCCCTATTCTATGGAGGACAACTTCATTTCTATCTGTACCTTCAGTCGATTACACTATGATGTGTGCAGTGTAGTGAGGCTGCATCTCTCTGCGTCCAGGCCCACCCCTATCGCTGTGGGATAGGACTTTCTCTTTCGAAGCACACCCCAACACCCATCAGTGGCTGTTCGTCTGAGTGTGTGTCCCTGACCTCTGACCAGGGACACCAGATGTGGTGGGCTCACCTCGCAGGCCAACCAATGGCTGGTTAAGGACGGGCTATACACACACTAGACATGGTACCAGAGGAGCAAAGACACTAAACCAAGACTGGGGTTTAGAATGAGGTTTACAGAGAATGCTATCGGTCTTCAAGCTTGAAGTTAATCAATGTCCTTGACTTTAACTGCCTATATGTAACACATTGAACTTTTATCTTGACTTCTTCTCGTGACTTTTGAGCATAAGTGCGTTTCTGTTCATAGAAATTGCCCCTGTGGTCCATAAAGACTACGTTGACTTGGTTGTTTTGTGTGTACAGTATATACAGCAGGGCTATTCAATTCTGGTCCTGGAGGGCCAACACGTTTTTTTTGTTTCTACCTGGTAGTTAGTTGCACTCACCTGGTGCCCCTGAATTAGAAGGAGAGGATGAAAAACAGGCGTTTTTGGGCCCTCCAGGGCCGGAATTGAATAGCTCTGCTGTACAGGGATTGGGATTCCGCAAGTTTACGAGCTGTGTCTGTGGGCCGACACAGGATCTCTAAAGTTTACCCAGCTTGCCAGGCAAGGGGTGACACATTTCAACCCTCTGCTCTAAAACGGTCATTTGCAGCTGAGAATGCTGGGAGTTTGAAGAGGCTCGTTATGGAAGTCCCTGCTTGGTTGGTTACTCTCTTTCTCTCTCTCGGTCCCCCTGTCTGTCAAATCAATTTAAGGGGTTTATTGGCATGGGAAACATATGTTAACATTGCCAAAGCAAGTGAAGTAGATAAATCAAATCAAAGTTTGTCACGTGCGCTGAATACAACAGGTGTAGAGCTTACAGTGAAATGCTTACTTACAGGCTCTAACCAATAGTGCAAAAAATGTATTAGGTGAACAATAGGTAAGTAAAGAAATAAAACAACAGTAAAAAGACAGACTATATACAGTAGCGAGGTTATAAAAGTAGCGAGGTTATATACAGACACTGGTTAGTCAGGCTGATTGAGGTAGTATGTACATGTAGATATGGTTAAAGTAACTATGCATATATGATGAACAGAGAGTAGCAGTAGCTAAATAGGGGTTGGCGGGTGGTGGGTGGCGGGACACAATGCAGATAGCCCGGTTAGCCAATGTGCGGGAGCACTGGTTGGTCGGGCCAATTGAGGTAGTATGTACATACGTACATGAATGTATAGTTAAAGTGACTATGCATATAAGACAAACGGAGAGTAGCAGCGGTGTAAAAGAGGGGTTGGGTTGGGGGAGCACAATGCAAATAGCCCGTGTAACCATTTGGTTACCTGTTCAGGGGTCTTATGGCTTAGTGGTAAAAACTGTTGAGAAGCCTTTTTGTCCTAGACTTGGCACTCCGGTACCGCTTGCTATGCGGTAGTAGAGAGAACAGTCTATGACTGGGGTGGCTGGGGTCTTGGACAATTTTTAGGGCCTTCCTCTGACACTGCCTGGTGTAGAGGTCCTGGATGGCAGGCAGCTTTGCCCCAGTGATGTCCTGGGCCGTACGCACTACCCTCTGTAGTGCCTTGCGATCAGAGGCTGAGCAGTTGCCATACCAGGCAGTGAGGCAACCTCTCTCGATGTTGCAGCTGTAGAACCTTTCGAGGATCTCAGGAACCGTGACAAATCTTTTTAGTTTCATGAGGGGGAAAAGGCTTTGTCGTAATACACAATAAAAAATGAACCGTAAACATTACACTCAGCGAAGTTCCATAAGAATAAAGGCATTTTAAAATGTCATATGTCTATATACAGTGTTGTAACGATGTGAAAATAGTTCAAGTACAAAAGGGGAAATAAATAAACATAAATATGGGTTGTATTTACAATGGTGTTTGTTCTTCACTGGTTGCCATTTTCTTGTGGCAACGTGTCACAAATATTGCTGCTGTGATGTCACACTGTGGTATTTCACCCGGTATAAATGGGAGTTTATCAAAATAGATTTTTATTTCAATTTCTTTGTGGATCTGTGTAATCTGAGGGAAATTGTCTCTATAGTCAAACATTTGGCAGGAAGTTAGGAAGTGCAGCTCAGTTTCCACCTCCAATTTGGGCTGTGTGTACTCTGTATACGGGCCAAATAGCATTCTAGTTTGCTCAGTTTTTTTGTTAATTCTTTCCCAATGTGTCAAGTAATTATATTTTGTTTTCTCATGATTTGGTTGGGTCTAATTGTGTTGCTGTCTTGAGGCTCTGTGGGGTCTGTTTGAGTTTGTGAACAAAGCCCCAGGACTAGTTTGCTTAGGGGACTGTTCTCCAGGTTCATGTCTCTGTAGGTAATGGCTTTGTTATGGAAGGTTTGGGAATCTCTCTCTGTCCCTCTCTCTCTCGCTGTGTCTCTCTATTTCCCCCTCTCTCTCTGTCCCCCTTCCCCCTCTGTCCCCCTTCCCTCTGGCTCTCTGTCTGGCGCTCTCTATGTCCCTCTCTCTCTCGCTGTGTCTCTCTATTTCCCCCTCTCTCTCTGTTCCCCTTCCCCCTCTGTTCCCCTTCCCCCTCTGTTCCCCTTCCCCCCCTCTCTCTCTGTCTGGCGCTCTCTCTCTGTGTGTCTCTCTCTCTCTCTCTCTCTCTCACTCACTCACTCACTCACTCACTCACTCACTCACTCACTCACTCACTCACTCACTCACTCACTCACTCACTCACTCACTCACTCACTCAGTCTGGCTCTCTCTCACTCACTCACTCACTCACTCTGTCTGGCTCTCTCTCACTCACTCACTCACTCACTCACTCACTCTGTCTGGCTCTCTCTCACTCACTCACTCACTCACTCACTCACTCACTCTGTCTGGCTCTCTCTCACTCACTCACTCACTCACTCTGTCTGGCTCTCTCTCACTCACTCACTCACTCACTCTGTCTGGCTCTCTCTCTCACTCACTCAGTCTGGCGCTCTCTCTCACTCACTCTGTCTGGCGCTCTCTCTCACTCACTCTGTCTGGCGCTCTCTCTCACTCACTCTGTCTGGCGCTCTCTCTCACTCACTCTGTCTGGCGCTCTCTCTCACTCACTCTGTCTGGCGCTCTCTCTCACTCACTCTGTCTGGCGCTCTCTCTCACTCACTCTGTCTGGCGCTCTCTCTCACTCACTCTGTCTGGCGCTCTCTCTCTCACTCACTCTGTCTGGCGCTCTCTCTCACTCACTCTGTCTGGCGCTCTCTCTCTGTGTGTGTCTCGCTCGCTCGCTCTCACTCACTCACTCACTCACTCACTCACTCACTCACTCACTCACTCTGTCTGGCTCTCTCTCACTCACTCACTCACTCACTCACTCTGTCTGGCTCTCTCTCACTCACTCACTCACTCACTCACTCACTCTGTCTGGCTCTCTCTCACTCACTCACTCACTCACTCACTCACTCACTCACTCACTCACTCACTCTGTCTGGCTCTCTCTCACTCACTCACTCACTCACTCACTCACTCACTCACTCACTCACTCTGTCTGGCTCTCTCTCACTCACTCACTCACTCACTCTGTCTGGCTCTCTCTCACTCACTCACTCACTCAGTCTGGCGCTCTCTCTCACTCACTCTGTCTGGCGCTCTCTCTCACTCACTCTGTCTGGCGCTCTCTCTCACTCACTCTGTCTGGCGCTCTCTCTCACTCACTCTGTCTGGCGCTCTCTCTCACTCACTCTGTCTGGCGCTCTCTCTCACTCACTCTGTCTGGCGCTCTCTCTCACTCACTCTGTCTGGCGCTCTCCTCTCTGTGTGTGTCTCTCTCGCTCGCTCGCTCTCACTCACTCACTCACTCACTCACTCACTCACTCACTCACTCACTCACTCACTCACTCTGTCTGGCTCTCTCTCACTCACTCACTCACTCACTCTGTCTGGCTCTCTCTCACTCACTCACTCACTCACTCACTCTGTCTGGCTCTCTCTCACTCACTCACTCACTCACTCTGTCTGGCTCTCTCTCACTCACTCACTCACTCACTCACTCACTCACTCACTCACTCACTCACTCACTCTGTCTGGCTCTCTCTCACTCACTCACTCACTCACTCACTCACTCACTCACTCACTCACTCACTCACTCACTCACTCTGTCTGGCTCTCTCTCACTCACTCACTCACTCACTCTGTCTGGCTCTCTCTCACTCACCACTCACTCACTCACTCACTCACTCACTCTGTCTGGCTCTCTCTCACTCACTCACTCACTCACTCACTCTGTCTGGCTCTCACTCACTCACTCACTCTGTCTGGCTCTCTCTCACTCACTCACTCACTCTGTCTGGCTCTCTCTCACTCACTCACTCACTCACTCTGTCTGGCTCTCTCTCACTCACTCACTCACTCACTCACTCACTCACTCTGTCTGGCTCTCTCTCACTCACTCACTCACTCACTCTGTCTGGCGCTCTCTCTCACTCACTCTGTCTGGCGCTCTCTCTCACTCACTCACTCACATCACTCTGTCTGGCTCTCACTCACTCACTCTGTCTGGCTCTCACTCACTCACTCTGTCTGGCTCTCTCTCACTCACTCTGTCTGGCACTCTCTCTCACTCACTCTGTCTGGCGCTCTCTCTCACTCACTCTGTCTGGCGCTCTCTCTCACTCACTCTGTCTGGCGCTCTCTCTCACTCACTCTGTCTGGCGCTCTCTCTCACTCACTCTGTCTGGCGCTCTCTCTCACTCACTCTGTCTGGCGCTCTCTCTCACTCACTCTGTCTGGCGCTCTCTCTCACTCACTCTGTCTGGCGCTCTCTCTCACTCACTCTGTCTGGCGCTCTCTCTCACTCACTCTGTCTGGCGCTCTCTCTCTCTCTGTCTCTCTCTCTGTCCCCCCCTCTCTCTCTCTGTCCCCCTCTCTCTCTTGCTCTCTCTCTCTGTCCCCCTCTCTCTCTCGCTCTCTCTCTCTGCCCCCTCTCGCTCTCTCTCTCTGTCCCCCCTCTCTCGCTCTCTCTCTGTCCCCCCTCTCTCTCGCCCTCTCTCTGTCTCTCGCTCTCTCTGTGTCTGGCGCTCGCTCTCTCTCTCTCTCTGTCTGGCGCTCTCTCTCTGCCCCCCCCCTCTCTCTCTCTCTCTCTGTCCTCTCTCTCTCTGTCCCCCTCTCTCTCTCTCTCTCTCTCTCTCTATCTATCTCTGTCTCTCTGTCTCTCTCGTCGCTCTCTCTCTGTCCCCTCGCTCTCTCTCTCTGTCCCCCCTCTCTCTCTGTCTCTCTCT
>NC_034178.2:38265765-38292005 GCF_002021735.2 Oncorhynchus kisutch
TCTCTGTCTCTCTCTCTCTCTCTCTGTCCCTCTCTCTCTCTGTCTCCCTCTCTCTCTCTCTCTCTCTGTCCCCCCTCTCTCTCTCTGCCCCCCCCCCTCTCTCTCTCTGCCCCCCCCCCTCTCTCTCTCTCTGTCCCCCCCCCCCCCCTCTCTCGCTCTCTCTGTCCCCCCCCTCTCTCTCTCTGGCCCTCTCTCTCTCTCTCTGTGTCCCCCCTCTCTCGCTCTCTCTCTCTGTCCCCCCCCTCTCTCGCCCTCTCTCTGTCTCTCGCTCTCTCTGTGTCTGGCTCTCTCTCTCTCTCACTCTGTCTGGCGCTCTCTCTCAGATTGCAACCCTGGCGAAGGCCCCCCCCGCCCATGGTTAAAGAATTCTGTTCTTGACTATTTTAATGCTGCACGCATTACCAGTATACATTGATATAATTATGTCATGTTTTACCCCCTACACCACTTTCAATAACTTTGTAGAACAGTCCTGTATGCCAAATAGAATCAAATGCATTTTGGAAGTCAATAAAGCAAGTGTATATGTTGGAATTATTTTGGTGGACATGTTTACCTATCAGGGTGTGTAGGGTGTAAATATGATCAGTCGTGCTATGTTTTGGTATAAATCCAATTTCTGTCTCTCTCTCTCTGTCCCAGTCTCTCTCTGTGTCTCTTGCTTTTTCAATGTCGATGTGTCTCTCTCTGTCTCTCTGTGTGTGTCTCTCTCTCGCTCTCTCGGTGTCCCTCTCTGTCCCCCTCCCCCTCTTGTTCCCCCTCTTGTTCCCCCTCTTTCTGTCCCTCTCGCTCTTTCAATGTCGCTGTCCCTCTCTCTCCCTCTGTGTGTGTCTCTCTCTCTGTCTCGGTCCCTGTCTTTCTCTCTCTCTCTCTCTGTGTGTCTCTCTCTCTCTCTCTGTGTGTCTCTCTCTCTGTGTGTCTCTCTCTCTGTGTGTCTCTCTCGCTCTCTCTGTGTGTCTCTCTCGCTCTCTCTGTGTGTCTCTCTCGCTCTCTCTGTGTGTCTCTCTCGCTCTCTCTCTCTGTGTGTCTCTCTCCTCTCTCTCTCTGTGTGTCTCTCTCTCTCTCTCTCTGTGTGTCTCTCTCTCTCTCTCTGTGTGTCTCTCTCTCTCTCTCTGTGTGTCTCTCTCTCTCTCTCTGTGTGTCTCTCTCTCTCTCTCTGTGTGTCTCTCTCTCTCTCTGTGTGTCTCTCTCTCTCTGTGTGTCTCTCTCTCTGTGTGTCTCTCTCTCTGTGTGTCTCTCTCTCTGTGTGTCTCTCTCTCTGTGTGTCTCTCTCTCTGTGTGTCGCTCTCTCTGGTGTGTCGCTCTCTCTGTGTGTCGCTCTCTCTGTGTGTCGCTCTCTCTGTGTGTCTCTCTCGCTCTCTCTGTGTGTCTCTCTCGCTCTCTCTGTGTGTCTCTCTCGCTCTCTCTGTGTGTCTCTCTCGCTCTCTCTCTCTGTGTGTCTCTCTCTCTCTCTCTCTCTGTGTGTCTCTCTCTCTCTCTCTGTGTGTCTCTCTCTCTCTCTCTGTTGTTTTCTCTCTCTCTCTGTGTGTCTCTCTCTCTCTCTGTGTGTCTCTCTCTCTCTCTGTGTGTCTCTCTCTCTCTCTGTGTGTCTCTCTCCTCTCTCTCTCTGTGTGTCTCTCTCTCTCTGTGTTGTCTCTCTCTCTCTGTGTGTCTCTCTCTCTCTGTGTGTCTCTCTCTCTGTGTGTCTCTCTCTCTGTGTGTCTCTCTCTCTGTGTGTCGCTCTCTCTGTGTGTCGCTCTCTCTGTGTGTCGCTCTCTCTGTGTGTCGCTCTCGCTCTCTCTGTGTGTCTCTCTCGCTCTCTCTGTGTGTCTCTCTCGCTCTCTCTGTGTGTCTCTCTCGCTCTCTCTGTGTGTCTCTCTCTCGCTCTCTCTGGTGTGTCACTCTCACTCTCTGTGTGTCTCTCTCTCTCTCTCTCTCTCTCTGTGTGTGTCTCTCTCTCGCTCTCGCTCTCTCTCGCTGCCTCTGTGTCTCTCTCTCTGTGTGTGTGGCTCTCTCGCGCTCTCTCTCTCTCTCTCTCGCTGCCTCTGTGTCTCTCTCTCTGTGTCTCTCTCTCGCTGCCTCTCTCTCTCTCGCTGCCTCTCTCTCTCTCGCTGCCTCTCTCTCTCTCGCTGCCTCTCTCTCTCTCGCTGCCGCTCTCTCTCTCGCTGCCTCTCTCTCTCTCGCTGCCTCTCTCTCTTCTGTCTCTGAATCTATCTCTTTGTTTGGCAGACACTATACTTTGCTTACTTATGCTTAAGTCAGAAAATAACATTCAAATTTGTGTCAAAAGGTTAAAGACTTCTCAAATGTTCTTTTTGGGAAATATGTAATCATTTGCACATGCATACTAAATGCGTCCCAGATGGCAGGGTTCATGTGTTCAGCTTTTTTGTGCAACCCTCAGATTCATGCTATGTCATCAACAAATGTGCTCACTCAGGTCCTTTTCTAATGTAGAAGACATCTTATACGGCTTGCTTTTTATTTCTGTTTATATCCATCCATTTACAGGATCTAAAGAAACTGAAGCTGTATTGATATGAAATGGTTAACCTCCCCTATGTCCACATGAAAGGATCTGCGTTTCTTGAGTAATCAATGGAGTTTAGGTAGCAACAGGATGTGATTTTGAGCAAGTCAGATAAATGACCTCTCTCATGCTGTCTCTCTCTCATTCACTCTCTCTCCCCCCTCTCATTCTCTCTCTCATTCACTCTCTCTCTCTCTCTCTCTCTTTCTCTGACCTGCTCATCCTCCTTAAGGCTGGGTGGGCAGGCTGAGGGTGATTCAACTGGACACCAGGCAGCGCTGTCTTCTGGCGAGCAGAGCAGTGGCACGAAGGCTGTATCATAAACATTTAAGAGCGTTGGGCCAGTAACCGAAAGGTTGCTGGTTTGAATCCCCAAGCCGACTAGGTGAAAGATCTGTCAGTGCCCTTGAGCAAGGCACTTAACCCTAATTGCTCCTGTAAGTTGCTCTGGATAGGAGCGTCAGCTACATTCCTAAAAACGTAAATGTTAACGCCAAGTTTAAGAGTCAAAGGGGCTTTCGGGGGAATCTAAAGTGGATTGAAGTCTTCAGAAGGAAAATTGTACTGCTGATTATTTGTTTGTGTTCTTATTATCCCAAAACAGACCTCAGCTGACGTTCAGTAGCAAATATGCAATGTTATACTTTTCTAATGATTTAATATTTACACTGTGTCTAACTAGCGTATAATGGAGAAGGGCTTGAGCCTGACACATCATATTCATATTGGAGGCCTATGTAGAACGTGACAGCATTGCTATCTGGTTTTCCTCGTCAATATTACCACGTCATCAGAGTGAAGTCTTTTTTTTATTTGCATTGATTTATGTGGTGCTATTTAAAAGCAACCCACACATGGATACATGAGGGTTACAAATAGCGACAGTTAGCAGCAGCAGAATTACAGCCAACCAGTACTTCAGAAATGTCAGACAAGGTAAATGTCTGCTATTTTAGATCTCAGTATATTTACACCGCCCCCCGCAATAAGTGAACTCCGAAAACTACGGAGGGAACTCAATATTGTACATGTATCTCTTCAGTTTGGGTGTGATCCTAGAGTTGTGTTGAAATCTTATGGTATCTGGGTTGGTAGTACAGTCCTTCCAGGCTGTGGATTAAAAAAGTGGGTTCATTTATGATACAGTCTCTCATCCTCCTCTACCCCCAGGCACTGTTACCAAGAACCAAATCCCAAACACACTGTTCCTCCAGTCTCCCTCCATCACAGGGACTGCTTTGAATAATCTCCATACATAATCACTGGCCTTGTGCAGTGAGTGGAGGGGGCCTAGCAGGCGGTAGTCCAATGCTGAGAGGGCTTCCCATATGTGGGTCACAGCATGTCCTGTGTCTGGGCTCTGGGGCTCCAGGAGGGCAGGGGGTGTTTGTTCTCTCCATGCCTGTGCCGTGCAGCCCTGGCTGGGCACACAGAGGACCGTCTGTGCCTGGAGAACCACAGGAGCGCCGGGCGCCTGCGGGGAGATAAACGTGCTCAGAGTGTGAAAGGGGGCAGGACACAGGATTTACTTTATAATAGCCGGCTTCGCCCTCCCTCTCTATACACACATACACGGTGTGGTTCACAGTTCAAATAAACAGGGGCGAATGGCAGGCTGGGTGTTATGAACAGCCTTGTGCCAGGGTCATTTAGTTCCTCTCAGGGTGTTGCTCTCTCACTGATTTCCAGACTACATGAGGGGGGTAATAGGAGCTACAGTGGGGAGCGGGGAAAGACGTGGTAGAGGGGCTCCTGATTGTCTCAATACCTCCACCCTTTGTTGGACTGTGTGTGTGTGTGTGTGTGTGTGTGTGCATGTCTGTGTGTTCTGCTGAGTTTTCATGATTACACAGTACACGTGGATTCTAAATGAGTCATCCATCTATTCCTTAGTGCTGTCTCAGACCTCCAAACAGTTTCAACACTACACTGTTGAGTGGTGGGGTCACACTCCCTCTGTGTCTGTTAACAGAAATCCACAGCTCATTCCAAAGATCCTAGAACTGCCAATCCCTCGTCAGTTACCAATCCATAACTGCTACCGGAGCTGGACCAGACCTCCCCTGTGGAGAAAGCAGCGGTGGTCCATATCGACGTGGAGCTTGTGTGTCATCGGCTCATCATCGATCACAGCTTGATGCAGGAAATCGGATGATGAAAGTAATTTTAATAGTTGGTGAATTGGAAGGGTGGTTGCTTTATTTCAGGGTTGGTTGAGATGAAACACTGTGAATTGGATGAGGACCCCCTTCCTCCTCCTCCCAGAACCTGTGCTGTGTGGTTAGGAAGTCATCCTCTTTATGACTTTATTGACCACTTAGATAAGCTTTTTGTTCCGCTGGCTCTGAAATCAGGTTGAAGTGTTTTAAATCCCTCCTTTTCTCTTCATCTCGTTTAATCTGTTCATAACAGACAACTCTATTTATTCCTGGCTCGACACACCTTTGCTTATTCTTATAACTTCACTTATTCTGCAAAATCTCTATCAATTAAATACATTTTTATTTCAGAATAGCCTGTAGTACTAAAAGCATAAGTCCCCCGTGAGAAAGTTATCCAAGTGAAAGGCTTTAGGTTGGATTATTGAGGTGACAGCAGAAGGGTAGAAATGGATTAGTGAAGAAACCAGGTCTGTTGTTTATTCCAGGGTAGACATGGCTCATTCTGATATTTCCTCATGTCTTGTTGTGTGTATTCAGATGGGGTTTACAGTAGCAGATTGTTTCTGTACGAAAAGCTTCTAACCAATCTTATTTAGACACACACACACACACACCAACCCATGGAACTGACTGGAGCTTGGTGTTTGTAACAGGCAAGTAATAGGCTGATTGGACTCTGATCTGATTTTTCAGAGGTTTTATGTTTGCTATTGCAAATTACAAAGATATTTAAAACAGGAGCCAAGGGTAATATTTTTCTTAGCAGATGAATGAGTGTCCTGGCTTTCTCTCTCGCTCGCTCTCCTGTAACAGGAAGCTATAGCAGTCCATCCTGGACTCGGGTCCACGCCTTCCCTGATACATTTACCAGACTGCAGTGTGTGAGCGTGCACGCCTTTAAGAAAGCAAGAGCCCTGTATGGTCTTTTTTTGCCAGTACACATTAATTGCCACTTGTTGTCTCTCTAAGTTTAGAGGTGTGCCCTTACTGGCACAAATGACATCTGACAGATTTAAAATGGCAGTTATAAAAACTGAATTAACGTAAATCTTCTGTTTTCTTAGTCTACTGGATTTTATTATTTGTGGAACAGCACAGAGGAAACTCTCCCCTAGACAGTTGTCTGAGGAATGTTCTGCCATGACCTTGAGTTGTATTGATAACAAATTGAAAATCAAACGGAGCTATAAGTGGACATAAGCAGAGCACTGTTCTCGCTCCTGGTCCCTGACAATAATGGACAGACAGAACCCCCTCAGGCAGACCCACCACTGTTTGACTGATCCTTCTCCCCTTCCAGCCAGTCTTTCTCAACTAAATATTTAAACATGGCATACTTAAGCAAGGGTTTATTTAACTAGAAGTTTGAATTGCTGAGGTTTAAACCATTACAGGAGGCTCTGGAGAAAGTGGAGCACGACCCAGGTGATTGGCTAAAACAGGAGACGGTAATCACACACGTTGGCTGTGTTTAGATCACTGGGGAGATGTACTCCCCTTCCTAGACCACAGACTGTGTTCAATATGGCGTCTTCTGTTCCTCTCTTCAAGCGGTATGCATTAGCAATATGTACAGTACTGTTGTTCTGCATAGCTGGCTGTGGTGTTGTAGAGTACATCTGAGGCTTTAGTAAACTGACAGAATGGGGCAATATCATGTATCAAGCTGCTGCTGTTGTTGCTCTGCTGTGGTCACCCTAATGAGGCTGATCATATCTATTATGAATGAAACATCTGGTCACTCCTCTCCTCTCCATATGGCAACTGTGGCGCTTGCAGGGAGAGGGGAGAAGGAGCTCCAAGGAGGAGAATGTTCTGGAATAGAACTCTGCGGTTTTCCAGAACCATGCAATCTGACTGAATTGGAGCAACCAGCCTTAGAGACTGCTGCCCTATGTACATAGTCATTGAACCCTGGTCACATTAATAATGTTCACATACGTTGTACCCACTTCATATGTATATACTGTATTCTAGTCAAGGAGCTTAGTCATTAAACAGCCCTAGGATGTTTGGGAGGATTAGACAGCAGGTTGTTAACTGAAGAGGCTGTTCCATTTTCTTACTTCACGTTGATGCAAAATCATTTCTCTCAATCGCTCATGTTTATCAGTTGCCATTTCCCTTTGCATCTTCTACACATACCTTTTTCAGCCGGAGGCAAACGTGACCCAGTTATGTTTTGAATCTGAATCCACATGTAGGACTGGGAAAGCTCACAGAGAGACGGGGGTAGGGTAATGTACTGTACACTGAGGAACGTGCTCCACAGCCCCTGAGAGCCAGGCTGTCTGTGGCTTGAGATGGATGGCTTGATGGATGGGGCCCAAGCAACACGTTTCTTCACGCTGAAGAGCTCTTGTTGTAAGTGGGCCAGCAAGGGCTGAAATAGCCTGCCCCTCAAGAGCCTCTCCTCAAGGTCACTCCAGAGCCCAGGCCCCTTCCATGCATGGAGCAGGAGAACACACGCTCTCCCTGTGGCCTAATGAGTTCCCCAGCCTGGCTATAGCAGGGCCACTAGACGGAAGGACGGACGGATTATAATTTCCGCCAAACTGGCTACTCTTCTCGTTATTCCTTTCCAACCTTTTTCCTCTCTAAAAAAAATATATAATATAATATAATAATCACTTATCTGCTGGGAGCATTATTGTAGAAGAAGCATTATTGTAGAAGTGCTCTTGAGCTGAGCTGAGCTGAGTATCCATCCACATCCTTAGTCCCCCTTAGTACTTGGCTGAGCCTGCTGGAAGAGACTGGTAACGGTAGTAGCAGAGATTTGGGGAATTACTCCAACCCCCTAAACCATCTATCTGAAGTTGGAAACAAGGTTAGATTCAACTTCCTTTCCCTCAGACTATCTAACTGGCTTGTTGGTCGCAAATGATTTGATGTGAGCCCTGTCTCTAAAAATGTACGTGGTTATCTCTGAGAAGTCATACCAGAAAATGACAATTCTCTCTCTGTCTCTCTCCTCAGTGATCAGCTCTGTCTCTCTCCTCAGTGATCAGCTATTGGGGTGAGACTGGGTAGCCTAGTGGTTAGAGCAGGGGTGGGCAATTCCAGGCCTCGAGGGCCTGATTGTTGTCACAGTTTTTCCCAAGCTAACACTCCTGACTCCAATAATCACCTAATCATGATCTTCAGTTTAGAATGCAAGTTGATTAATCAGCTGTGTTTGCTAGGGATAGAGAAAAATGTGACACCAATTAGGCACTCGAGGACTGGAGTTACCCACCCTTGGGTTAGAGCGTTGGGCCAGTAACCATAAGGTTGTTGGATTGAATCCCAGAGCTGACAAGGTAAAAATCTGTTGTTCTGCCCCTGAGCAAAGCAGTTTACCCACTTCCTAGGGTGCCGAAGCCATGCATGTCGATTATGGTAGCCCCCCACACCTCTCTGATACAGAGGGGTTGGGTTAAATGCCTTCAGTTGTACAACTGACTAGATATCCCCCTTTTCCTTAGCTGCTGTGTTGAATCAGTGATAGTCATCATCAGCATTTGCCATGTGAAAGGAGAGAAGAGGATGGTGGTGTTAAAACATTCAGTTGTGGGTCCATTTGGACCAACGCAAGCTTGGAAAAAACGCTGGTTTCTTATCCTGACAAATTTCATTTTTTCTATGTACTTCACTTCCTTCCTTGGTAAGGTTTAGATAATATTGGTGTATGATAATTCAAATCAAAGTGTTGGTTGTGTACACAGATTTGCAGATGTTATCCCACATGCAAGCAAAATGCTTGTTTCTAGCTCCAACAGTGCAGTAATACCTAGAAATATTTACTAACAAAAGTACAAATGCAACATGTAAAGTGTTGGTCCCATGTCTCATGAACTGAAATAAAATATCCCAGGCACTGCATCTCAGTGCTTGAGGTGTCACTACAACCCTGAGTTCGATCCCAGGCTGTGTCACAGCTGGCTATGATCGGGAGACCCATTAGGCACAATTGGCACTACGTTGTCCAGGTTAGGGGAGGGTTTGGCCGGCCGAGATTTCCTTTTCCCATCGCGCTCTAGCAACTCCTTGTGGCGGCCCGGGCGCCTGCAAGCTGACGCATTGACACATTGGTGCGGCTGGCTTCTGGGTTAAGCAAGCAGTGTGTCAAGAAGCAGTATGGCTTGGCAGGGTTGTGTTTTTTGGAGGACGCATGGCTCTCGACCTTCGCCTCTCCCGAGTCCGTATGGGAGTTGCAGCGATGGGACAAGACTGTAACTACCAATTGGATATCACAAAATTGGGGGAGAAAAAAGGGGTACAAATTTCATTGAAAAAATAGGTATATCCACCAGAGCTGTTGCCAGATAATTTAATGTTCATTTTTCTACCATAAACCAACAATGTCGTTTTAGAGAATTTGGAAGTACGTCCAACAGGCCTCACAACCGCAGACCTCGTGTAACCATGCCAGCCCAGGACCACCACGCCAGCCCAGGTTCCACCCCGCCAGCCCAAGACCTCCACATCAGGCATCGTCACCTGTCGGACCGTCTGAGACCAGCCACCCGGATAGCTGATGAAACTGTGGGTTTGCACAAATGAAGAATTTCTGCACAAACTGTCAGAAACCGTCTCAGGGAAGCTCATCTGCCTGCTCGTCATCCTCAGTAGGGTCTTGTCCTGACCGCAGTTCGATGTCGTGATCGACTTCACTGGGCAAATGCTCGCCTTCCAGGGCCACTGACAGGCTGGAGAAGTGGTGCTCTTCATGGATGACTCCCGGTTTCAACTGTACAGGGCAGATGGCAGACAGCTTGTATGGCGTTGTGGTGGGCGAGCAGTTTGCTCATGTCAACGTTGTGAACAGAGTGCCCTGTGGAGGTGGAGTTATGGTATGGGCAGATATAAGCTATGGACAATGAACACAATTGCATTTTATTGATGGCAATTTGAATTCACAAGGATACTGTGACATGACCCTGAGGCCATTGACGTACCATTAATTTTCTCCATCACCACATGTTTCAGGATGAAATGCATGGCCCCATGTCGCAAGGATCTGGACACAATTCCTGGAAGCTGAAAATGTCCCAGTTCTTTCATGGCCTGCATACTCACCAGACATATCACCTATTGAGCATGTTTGGGATGCTCTGGATTTACGTGTACGACATCGTGTTCCAGTTCTCTGCAATATCCAACTTCGCACAGCCATTGAAGAGGAGTGGGACCACATTTCACAGGACACAATCAACAGCCTGATCAACTCTATGCGAAGGAGTTGTGTCGCGTTGAGAAAGGGAACTGGTGGTCACACCAGATACTGACTTTTTTTATTAGATTTGTTTTATCCACACCCCTACCTTTTTTCTAAAATTATTATTGTTATTATTATTACCAACAGAAGCATATTTATATTCCCAGTCATGTGAAATACAGATTAGGGCCTAATTAATTAATTTATATTGATTGACTTTTCTTATCCGAACTGCAACTCAGTACAATCTTTGAAATTGTTGCGTGTTGCGTTTTTATATTTTTGTTCAGTGTATATAAAAAAAATAAGAATACACACAATTCAGAAAGAAATGCCAGGTAAGATCCTCTCAGGAAGTGTAACTATAAAACATATTTAAATTTGCTTGTTTACACTATCGTTCAACCTCTTTGATCAGGACAAAGTCACTGATATGCTAATGCATGCTTTGGAAGGGAGTGAACCTGTTCTCCTAAACTAAAATGACCATCAAGAGGCACTAAAGGAAATATTCCCCATGGCATGTTCCCCAAGCTGGCCCCTATGTTTTTATTAGAGCAGTAAAGAAACTAGGCCCTGGATCAGTTTATTGGGGAAAGGCTAAAGCCCATATGAAGCGGCAACAGGCCCCAGACCAGTTGACCCACTCTGCGGCTGTGAAGTGGGGACGACGCTGTCACTTACAGTTCCTCATAAAAGCCTGTGGAAAGACCTTAAATACAGGGTGAGGGGTCATTGATACTCTTGTGTTTGTAAAGGGGTTGGGATTGTGTACTTGTATGTGGGGCTAAAGACTGGCAGCCAGGGAGAGGCACTCCTCCACGTGTGAAGGGAGAATCCAGGCCAGACATGCAGCATCGGGAGAGAATGCTGTAGGCTGACTCCAGGAGGTAAAGGAGAACAGAAAGATGACTGCAACATCCCCAAACTGAGAAAGTTGTCCAGAGCCACCAGCAGTTTTTAGCAGCTTCACAAACTGTCTCAAGTTCTGTTTAGTTTTTTTACTTTCCTTTTTCCTCTGCTAAAACACTGCCGAAGAGGCATTTGAGGAAAAATAAACACATCTTGATTTAATTACTAACTCCCCCTCATTATACTGTTTCCCCTTAGAAATTAACCATAAATCCGTTAAGCATATTTCACCAGAAATAAATCTTTTGTTGGGTTTGGTCATAATTTTCCCTCTCTCGACCCATTCAATGCAAAACAAATAAGCAAATTAGCAGCAGTATTCGGACATTGTTAAACACTCCTAACACTAATTCTGGAAAGGAGCTTGGATAGCATTACAGCCTTAGCTGTCCAAGTGTTTGTAAGATTACATACATCTTGGCTATTTTGAGCCATCGTAATCTGGTTTGAGTCCACAAATAAACCTTTCAATACCAAATCATCTCTCCAAATGCGACAACTAATTGTGACTGATTCACATAGTTAAATCAAGTATATATTTTGGTTTGTAACGGGATACACTGATTTCATTCTAAAAGTGCAACTATTTATTTTGGTCTCAAACATACCCCAGGACCCAGTCGTTACACTGATATGCTTAAGCCTATATATCAATTTTTCTACATTGGCTTTCAAGTTGTTTTACTATGATGTGAATATATTCTTTGGGGCGGCAAGTGGTTCGAACGTTGGGCCATTAACCAAAAGGTTGCTAGATCGAATCCCTGAGCTGACAAAGTAAAAATATGTCGTTCTGCCCCTGAACAAGGCACTGTTCTTAGGCCATCATTGTAAATACGAATTTGTTCTTAACTGACCTGCCTAGTTAAATAAAGATTAAATAATAAATAAATAAAAACATACTGAGCAAAAATATAAACCCAATAATTGTCGAAGATTTGCTGAGTTACAGTTCATATAAGGAAATCTGTCAATTGAAATACATTCATTAGGCCCTGATTGATGGATTTCACATGACTGGGAAGGCTTGAGCCATGGGTGGGCCTGGGAGGGCATAGGTCCACCCTCTTGGGAGCCAATCCCACCCAATGGGGCGCAAGGCCCAGCCAATCAGAATGTGTTTTTCCCCACAAAAAGGGATTTATTACAGACAGAAATACTCCTCGGAACCCTGGCCCCCCTCCGCACAGAAGATGCAGAAGCTGGATGTGGAGGTCCTGGGCTGGCGTGGTTACACGTGGTCTGCGGTTGTGAGGCCGGTTGGACGTACTGACAAATTCTCTAACACAACATTGGAGGTGGCTTATGGTAGAGAAATGAACATTGAATTATCTGGCAACAGCTCAGGTGGATATTCTTGCATTTATCATGATTGATGATTGGCTGAGAAATTGATGATAACATTATTGGGGAGGCTGTCTTGTTAAGACTTCAGTGCAGCTTTTGACATTATTGATCAGTCTGCTTCTGGAAAAATGTATGTGTTATGGTTTTACACCCCCTACTAAAATGTGGATAAAGAGCTACTTGTCTAACAAAACACATAGGGTGTTCTTTAATGTAAGCCTCTCATATATAATCCAGTTATAATCAGGAATTCCCCAGGGTAGCTGTTTAGGCCCCTTGCTTTTTTCAATTTTTACTAACGGCATGCCACTGACTTTGAGTAAAGCCAGAGTGTCTATGTATGCGGATGACTCAACTCAATGACTGCAACACTCAATCGGCAGCAGTTAGTTTGAGTGGGTGGCAAGGAGTAAGTTAGCCCTAAATATTTCTAAACCAAAAAGCATTGTATATGGAACAAAACACTCACTAAACCCTAAACCTCAACTAATTCTTGTAATAGATCATCTGGAAATTGAGCAAGTTGCGATGACTAAACTGCTTGGAGTAACCCTAGATTGTAAACTGTCATGGTCAGAACATATTAATGCAGTAGTAGATAAGATGGGGAGAAGTCTGTCTATAATGAAGCGATGTTCTGCCTTCTTAACAACACTATCAACAAGGCAGGTCCTACAGGCCCTAGTTTTGTCGCACCTTGACTACAGTTCAGTTGTGTGGTCAGGTGCCACAAAAAAAAGGACTTAGGAAAATTGCAATTGGCTCAGAACAGGGCAGCACCGCTGGCCCTCGGATGTACACAGAGAGCTAATATTAATAATATGCTTGTCAATCTCTCCTGGCTGAAAGTGGAGGAGAGACTGACTTCATCACTACTTTTATTTATGAGAGGTATTGACATGTTGAATGCACAGAGCTGTCTGTCTAAACTACTGGCACATAGCTCGGACACCCATGCATACCCCACAAGACATGCCACGAGGTCTCTTCACAGTCCCAAACAGACTATGGGAGGCACACAGTACTACATAGAGCCATGACTTCTGGGAACTCTATTCCACATCAAGTAACTGACACAAGCAGTAAAATTAGATTTTAAATAACGATTAAAAAAACACCTTATGGAACAGCAGGAACTGTGAAGCAACACAAACATTGGCACAGACACATGCATACACACACGATAGTATACGCACTATACATACACATGGATTTAGTACTGTAGATCTGTGGTAGTGGTGCAGTATGGGCCTGAGGGCACAGTGTGTGTGTTGTGAAATCGGTGAATGTATTGTAATGTTTTTAAAATTGTATAAACTGCCTCACTTTTGCTGGAGTCCAGGAAGAGTAGCTGCTGCTCTGGCATTTTTTGTGTCCTTTTATTGTTCCCGGCACAAGGTGCACCTGTGTAGTGATCATGCTGTTTAATCATCTTCTTGATATGCCACACCTGTCAGGTGGATGGATTATATTGACAAAATCTAAAATGCTCACTAACAGGGATCAAAACAAATTTGTGCATAAAATTTGAGAGATACACTTTTTGTGCGTATGAAAAATTTCTGGGATCTTTTCGGTGTAGAACGGAAGTACAGTCAATTATGAACAGTTTTGTCCCAACTATGTTCCAGTAGCCTTGTTCAAAAACGTTCTTGCCTCTCACATTTCCTTCCTGGTCATTGATGTGGATGAGGTGAAAAGTGAAGCTATTGTTCACCTCTGTGGTCCTGCAGAAAGTAGTCAATGACAGGGAGCTATTTCAGAGGCCTAGTAACAATGTTTTTTATATATATATATATATATATATCTGTTGATAAACTGCTTATAAGCATTTGATAACCAAGCAGTATGTAAAATGACCTCTTAGACTACAGTGTATTGGGAAATAAAGGCAGTTTGATTACCTTACTCCAGTCCACACTAGTATTCTGTAGACCATCACCCTTCTCCTCGATTATATTGGTAATTGTTATGCATTTTGTTTATTTTTATTTTACCTTTATTTTACTAGGCAAGTCAGTTAAGAACACATTCTTATTTTCAATGACGGCCTAGGAACAGTGGGTTAACTGCCTGTTCAGGGGCAGAACGACAGATTTGTACCTTGTCAGCTCGGGGATTCGAACTTGCAACCTTTCGGTTACTAGTCCAACGCTCTAACCACTAGGCTACCCTGTGGCTTATACCCCACAGTCTATTCATTTTCTACCTCTCTCTCTCTTAGCTGATTGCCAGGGGGCAGTTGATTCGGGGAAATGGTTTAATTTGCATGCAAATGATTCCAAAACACCAGTCATTCACATCGCTAATTATACCAACGTTAGGACGGTGACTTCCTGACATCACGGTTGGTCATTGGCAGTCGGGAGGTGAGGCGGTGGTGGTGCAGCCAGGCACTTATTCAGCCAGACAGTCAGGCGAGTAAGTCGCTTCTCCGCGCTCCGTATGGTTACGCACTTAAAGTCCCTGTGGAACATTTTTTTACTTTCTAGTTTTCTGTTGCTACCTCCGAAAGGATTGTTTTGGTTTTGTTCGGAACGAACACCTTTTAGGCTATTGTGTTATCTCAACGTAGGTGGACTAACTGTAGGGGTATTTGTGTTCAACCACTTATTGTTTTTTTTCTATACGTATAGAGTTACTTCCAAGAATCCGTGCGCTTGTCGGATGTGTTTGCGGAGCAGCTTGACTAAAATACTCGCGGAGCGAGGGGGACAATAGTCTAGGAACATATTGCAGCTTCGCACGGACCGGAGAGGGAGAGCGCAGGGTTCGTAAAACTGTGACGCATGAATAGTAGGCTAGCCTAGACTATGAAAAGGTTTGCAATGATGAAAGTGTGTTTGAAAACTAACATCACCGGAAGCAGAGCCATGCTCTCCCTCTCACTTACTTTGTAATAAGGTAAGCAAAGCCTATAATCTACCCTTTGCTCTATTATTTTGTATCAAGCTGTTATTGCGCAGTTGACAAGGCTATTTTTGCGCCCTGTTGTGTCCCTACCTTCACGACACTATCTATTTCTGTTTGTAAATTGTGGTTTTGTTCTGTGATTCTGCCCTCATGTACATTTTACCAGTAAGCCTATGCTCTCGTAAGTCTTCTCAAGTACCCCCCGTGGATAGGCAAAGTACCCGCAGGGGTCCTAGTTTCCCCGGTTGGGAACCACTGGTTTAGTTTACGAGGAAGAAATGACAGAAAACTGCCAGCCTGGGTGAACTGTTAATGCGGTTGAAAGGGTTTGATATTTTCTCACCGCAAGATAGGCTACACTGTAGAACACAGCGGCCAACAAATGTAGCCTATGTGGCTCTCTTGGTGTGCTCGATTTAAACAAAAAATAATATCTACATCAGTGGGCTAAGAGTTTAAATGTATTTCACAATTAAGCGTTCATGGTTTAGAAGTAGGCTAAATGTTACCATTGCTAGTGCTAGGAACGTATCATTCTTTAATTTAAAAAAAAAGTGTGTTCTCGCACGCAATAGTATAAATAGTCCCACTATCTTCACCTCTCATTCATAGGCTATCCTCTGTAAATGGGTGTGTTATTATACCTCTTCTCTTCGTGGTGCGTGGTCAAAGCTAACCAGAGCCTTTCAGTGGGATTAGATTCTGTTGTGTTGCCTCTAATGATCTGGCACTGGCCGGACGCGGGATTGATCGAGTCAGGATAGGTCATTTTGGATTAGCATATGAACGGATTTACTGGGGAATAATGAATAAATTGACACTCCAGCAGCTGGATACGAGTCCAGGGGTAATGGAAATATCAGGCTGTATTGCTCTGAAACATCTAGACTACCGGTTGCCACAATTCATAGGCAACCAACCATCTGTCTTGGTATCCAAAAGGAAATTTTTTGACCATCCATTTTCAACACCACGACATTTTTTAATTTAGTCCATTAGGCTACATTTAGACTAGTTGTGTTTGTCAGCTTTTCAAACCTGCTGATCATTTTACAGATGGGTTCCCCAATGACAGTTTGACAGTCTGTCGTGAGAGAACCATAGTTCCAGTTCCATATGAGGACTGAAGTCTCAGGAGTCTGAAAAAACCTGCCCCCTCTTTGACTTGCCATGCATATGTAGCAGTTACCGAACAAGTAAACACGTATGAATAATTAATAGGATCTTCTGGTATGAAGCTGCTGTAGCTGAAAAGCATCATGCTCAGTTAGATGTTACATAACTCGAATCCTTGCTCACTTCCTGCACTTCCCACTCTAAATCTGCACAAATCACAGAGGCAGTGTAGAGAGATGACTGCCCCCCCCCCCCATTGCGTCAGGTAGTCGCAGGGCTAATCTCCATTTGATGGAACATATTGGATCAGTCACCAGTAATTAGCTGCTAATAACAAATGCCTTTGAGTTTGATTCCTCTTCAGAATGTTGTGCAGTTCAGTGATTTAAAGCTGAACATGCATGCTTCAATAAACGACCAAATTAGGCCAAACAAAGAGTAAATACGTTGTTCCTGTTTCCTTTGACACAGTACCATTGCATGTTCAAGGATTTTCAGGAATGTAATCTTAATAGCGCTGAATGGAAATGTTCGTCTGATCTCAGAGAACAAAAGGCAGTTAAAAAAAAGAATATGTCCTCTTTTCCATGCAAAACAAAAGGAGCAGAGACATTTTTCTGCTGCCTACCTCCAGCTGTTCCTGGAAACTTCTCCTCTGGGCTGCCATTTAAACATGGTGTCTAATCTGTCCGGAATGATGCCATGAAAAGCAGCATTGGCTCTCTGGGAGCTACTCCAGAATGAGTCTGGGATGGGGTTCTTTTCAAATACCACATCAAGCCCTCTCAACTCCATGGCTGTTTTTCAGGAAGACGAGGGTTGTGGATGTGTTGCACACTTTAGAGGAGGTGTTTACGAACCTGAATGACAATTTACCCTATGGCAGATGTACCTGTTAAAGTTGGGTTAAATGAATGGCGCCATCACTCAACCCAACCTGTTGAGTATTCCCTCAGCTGGCAGAGGATTTGTACCCGTACCTCAGAGGATTTGTACTAGTCCGTAGGTGGTTAACTTCTTGATGCACCCACCCCGTTAGCGGGATCATTTTCATCAACATCCGCTGAATTGCAGGGAGCCAAATTCAAATTAAATTACTACAAATATTGAATTTTCATGAACTCACAAGTGCAATATAGCAAAACACAGCTTAGCTTGTTGTTAATCCACCTGGCGTGTCAGATTTCAATACAGCTTTTTGGCGAAAGCATAACAAGCGTTTATGTAAGAACATCTCTCTCAGTAGACAAAATATTACAAACACTAGCAGCCAAGTAGATTGGTCACGAAAGTCAGAAAAGCAATAGATTAAATCGCTTACCTTTGATGATCTTCAGCTGTTTGCACTCACGAGACTCCCAGTTACACAATAAATGTTCCTTTTGTTCCATAAAGAAATTTTTTATATCCAAAATACCTCCATTTGGTTGGCGCGTTATGTTTAGAAATCCACAGGCTCGAGCGATCACGACGGAGCAGACAAATTCCAAATAGTGTCCGTAAAGTTCGTAGAAACATGTCAAATGTTTTTTATAATCTATCCTCAGGTTGTTTTTACAATATATAATCGATAGTATTTCAACCGGGACTGTAGCTTCTTCAATAGGAGAGAGAGAGAGAAAATGTCTGCTCCAAACTGTTGCGCATGCAAAACGCTGCTGGCACCCAGCCATACAATGATGCAATGTGTTCTTTCTCGCTCATTTTTCAAAATAAAAGCCTGAAACTATGTCTAAAGACTGTGCACAACATGTTGAAGCCATAGGAAAAGGAATCTGGTTGATATCCCTTTAAATGGAGCAAAGGCAGGCAATGGAACCGATAGCTTTCAGGAAAAACAGCACTTCTGGGTTGGAATTTCCTCAGGTTTTCGCCTGCAATATCAGTTCAGTTATACTCACAGACAATATTTTGACCGTTTTGGAAACTTTAGAGTCTTTTCTATCCTAATCTGACCTGAGAAATAGGCCGTTTCATTTGGGTATGTTTTTCATCCAAACATCAAAATACTTCCCCCTACACTCAACAGGTTAAGAAATCCAGAGTGGTGCATAAATAGTGCTTAATAAAATACAGTATGTATCTCTAGTCTAGTTAGAACTTGTGTGTGGGTCAGTCTAGTTTCTTGGGAATCGGTTTCACCAGTGGATTGAGCCTGTGCGGTTGGTGTGTCTACTCACTGTGCAGTGTGTCAGAGTGTAGCTGTTTAACTTGGCTGTTGCCGGGGAGATGTGGAGGAGAGATGCGATGATTAACACTGCGGTGGTGAATGATTGTCTGCTTACATCCATCTAAGGGATTATTGTCCTCTCAGATACCTTCCAGTCCATAAAGGGTTCCTGCTGTACTCTGGCCATGGAAGGCTTTATCTGCCCCAGGAGAGGAAAGGCTAGTCATGTTTAAAGGGGAAACCGTCTACTTCATTTACTTTGTTCTCCTCCCTTCGTGGAGGCGTTGGTGATGCACTTGCATTACCAGAGTACTCCAGTCCCCCTAATTGAAGTCGTGTAGATGACTAGTGTAACATGGGATAGTGTTTCAGGCTGGAAATCCCAGTCATGTGCAGCATGTTGTAAATCAGAGGCTTAGGCCCTGGGCATATCTCTGCCAATTCTGAAGCAGGGAGATCAGATGTTTGGGAGGTGAATCACTGGACGATGGCCTCCATCTGGAGAGAGACTCATGGGTCTCACGGGACTCCAGCCCTCCTGCTCACATGCCCAGCTCAAAGACAAGGAGAACCATTGGCTTGGTGTTTTGTAAGGCGTCTATCATTTTAAAACAGAGACACTACTTTAACCAGGAATGCAGTGTGAAACACTCTCCTCCAGGCCCAATGTACTCCTCCAGGCTATATTTAAACCCTAAGTCTGCTCGCCACCAAAAAGGCAGAAGGAATCCGCTAGCATCAAGAGGAGTGGGAGATGTGTGTGTGTGTGTGTGTGTGTGTGGCATATTTATTAACATGTTTTCTTCTTTCTTTTGGCGTGGTTTCCTGAATCATCTCTCCTGTGTTCTAACGTACATTCGGTGTGTGTGTGTGTCTGAGTACGTGTGTTTGTCTCCTGTTAATCACACATCCATTAGTAATGATGGGGGACTGCTGTATTGTAATGAGAGGACTCCGGATGCTTTAGCCCCAGGCTAGGTGTCCTACCTCTGGGATGGGCTGTTTAATTATCTATTCTCCTCCACTGTACGGATGGACTGGTTGTCAGAGAGCTGGTGACTTAGTCTGCAAGGCCTGGCTCCATGTACTACTTACCACTTCCATCAGTATTCATAGATTAGATATCTTGGCATTTCAGTATATGTTGCTTTAATATTCATGGAGCCTGCTCTCTGAATCCAATCGCCTCCAGGAGCTCAGGTAGATTGCCCTTGCCAAAGGATATTGAAGAAGCAGATATCTGCCTTTTAGACATGTACTAGACCCCAGACATGCATCACTAGTTTAACTATTTTTAACATGTCATAGTTTTCCACTAACATAATTGGGGAATCCATCTTTACAAAACCATATGTCATTTTTTTTGTTCTCAATAGTAATCAGCCCCCTCTATTTCACTTCATAATGCTCATTTAAATAACTAGTTAATAACAACCCATTGCAGATGCAAATGTTTAGTTTGCTGTTTATAAAGGCAGAAACGCTCTTTGGGTGGTGAGGCTATATCAGGTGGTGTACCTAGCTAACTACACTGTTCCCAGTAAGAGCCTCTGTTTCTTTTTGCCGTCAAAGCGGCCTTAAGCCCCTGTTCCTCTGACCCTGTGCTGCCCACCAGGCGTCTGGCTGGATTATGGGTTTGGCTGCCTGAGGGGCAGCAGAGGTTAGTGGATATGACCTGCAGGCTAACCCAATGTCTGCTGGTTACAGGGTCTGCTGCCCTAACAGAGGGCTTTCACCATGTGTATCTGTGTCTGGGTGTAGCCTAGTTCACAACTTCAGTCTGTTCTGTTTTTAAGAGGGGGGGGGGGCACAAGTCACATATACTATGCTTAGATTGAAGAGAACATAAAAACAAAAGAGCCACACTCTAACAAACATTAGCAATTGTTCTTCTGTATGCAAACAAAACGGATACCTTGTGTGGGTTTGTTAAGCCGTTATCTGTTTCTTGATGAATGAGAACAGAGTTTTATCCTGTCTGAGCATCTGAGACAGTTTGAAGGTAACCTTGTAAAGACAGGAGGAGAAATGTGTATTTACAGTACTGCTTTCCATCACTGTCAGTTGCTCGGCGAATCATTTCCTTAACCGGTTTGTCATTATGTCCTCACTCGCATTACCTAGAGAATTGTGGGAGCTAGAATGTCTCTGAGATCCTTCTTGCTCGGTGAGACGCGCGGCAGGAAGCCTTGACATTTGAACCCTGGCCCTTGAACTATTGTGGCGTTTAAATTTCATATGCTTCGTTGCTTTGCAATAGAAAACCCTCAAAACAAAGATAGACATTGGAAGAGTTCTGAACTCAACCCACATTTTGCCGTACGTACAAGACATATGTCCTGGTTAAACAGTATTTTATATCACTATTCACTTTGACATGTGTCCACTCTAAGCTTTGCCTATGGATGGATAACTGTTGATCACTTTTATCTTCCCTGAAGAAAGATCTGTGTCGACTGTAAGCTTTTCTAACTCGTCGCTGCCCTCTGCTCTCTGTCCCCGTGTCCTGTAGGAAGATCTGTGTCTACTGTAAGCTTTTCTAACTCGTCGCTGCCCTCTGTCCCCGTGTCCTGTAGGAAGATCTGTGTCGACTGTAAGCTTTTCTAACTCGTCGCTGCCCTCTGTCCCCGTGTCCTGTAGGAAGATCTGTGTCGACTGTAAGCTTTTCTAACTCGTCGCTGCCCTCTGCTCTCTGTCCCCGTGTCCTGTAGGAAGATCTGTGTCCATTGTAAGTGCAGGCTTGAGGAGCATGTGATGACAGCCGTGCCTCTAGAGATGGAGAAGACCGTCACTAAGCTGATGTATGACTTCCAGAGGAACTCCACCTCAGATGACGACTCAGGCTGCGCGCTGGAGGAGTACGCCTGGGTGCCCCCGGGGCTCAAACCTGAACAGGTATGAAAGATGGACACGCATACCGGGGAGTAGGGTTTTGATTTCCCTCTGTGTTGGATCCAAAGATTTATTCACCGTCTTATGTTGCGTGTTTGGTGTTCAAGTAAGACGATTTGGTTTACAAGGATTATGTGACGCCGGGTTTTGAATTAATATCTAATTCCTTCTGCTTGCAAACTGTTTACTCGTGGTTTCAGGAGCCCGTTGTTGACTTTGCTAGGCTGGGATATGCAGAAACACATGACATGGCCTGTGAGCATCCAAGAAACCATCTTCACAAGGCCCTTGTGTACCGAAGGTGTGCGTGTGTGGGAGTTTTAAAAATTTGATTAGACAATGAAACCTTTATACATTTTCTTGATGAACTGTTAGCAAGCCTTATTGCCTGTGCAATGGGGTGGTCAATACACTGTTAACTCATCCCCCATTTCAGTCGCACAAGGCTGAGCACAGCCATTTTTCATCCCCAAGGGCCACGTGACCTCCAGTCAATTAAGCTCCACTCTAAAAGCAGCAGAACACCGGCCTGCCAAACTGGAGACTGGAGAGGATAGACTGACGGATGGCTTTCCAAAGCAGTAGGGCAGTGAAACTGGGAATGTTACTGTTAAAGGAGAGGCTTTGCATTGAGGAAATAGGCTATAGTTTGTAGGATTTACTGCTGGTTGCATACTTATGTACATTGGATTTCCACGTATACAGTAAAGCTCTTCCAAACCTGACGTACAAGTCAGTCAAGTTATAGAAATGTGTTTTTTGACCCTGCACGGTGGGGGGAGGATACCCATTGAGGTACTTTTCAACGCCCTGCCCAGCCACAGAGGTAGATGGTGAATACCACCAGTTAATCTGTAGAATCTGAGCTCCATCCAGGTGTAGGTTTCTCCTCAGGGACACAGTCCCACTGCTCCATCAGGAGGAGCCTGCTATTCAGTCTCAACTGGTGTCAAGTCACCATTCTGTAGCTACATATTTTAGCAGTCCACAAAGACTGTGGGAATAACTAAGCATGATTTTCCCTCACTCTGTAATGAATGTCTGGATTCGTGCAGTAACAAAATTGTATTAGCAATGTGAAACAGATTTTCAGCTGTATTCCAGCCACAATAATCATGCTTTTGTTATCTCTGAAACCAGGTATCAGAGTTTATTGGTTTTTAATTCAAAGGGAACTGAGTTTCCTGAACATTGCTTTTACTCATTTTTAATAGGACTGCCATTATTGACTGTTCTGGTCTCAGGAAGGCCCAGCCAATATGCACTCTCTCTCTCTCTCGATGTCAGAGGTAATAAAATGTCAGGAAGTTGCCAGGATACGGGAAGCTGAGACCAAATATGTTACTAAAGCAGCCATTACTGATGTCTCTGCTGTTGAAGAGGCAGATCTTCAAGAGATAGGGAAGAATCTGCTTCTGTCATCCAAGAGGATCTGGTACAAATCTTAAAGCTTTTATTATTTCATGCTTTTGTAGATGTAAAGATAACCTTTACACTTACATTGAAGGAAATGGCAGTCTGTTACTATTTATTGTACTTTGGAATGGCAGTCCTCCCTTCTTGCCCATGTGTGGCAGGCTGTTGCCATGGTGTTTTTGTTAGTGTGATATGTCCAATAAACACTCACTGTTGCTTGTTATGGTGTGTCAGGATTGGTCTTTGGTTGTGTCCTAGACGCTGTCAGTCTCTCCCGTGAACGGAGATGAAAAACAGCTGTGGGGGAGGTTGGTTTCTAACATAAACCCTGCTATTAGATTTATCCTTTAAAAGCTGTATATTCTCTGTATAATTAGAGAGAAGATTCAATCTGAGGACATTTACACTGAACAAAAATATACATGCAAGCTGTAAAGTGTTTCATGAACTGAAATAAAAGATCCCAGAAATGTTCCATATGTACAAAAAGCTTATTTCTCTCTGATTTTGTGCACTCATTTTTTTTACATCCTTGTTAGTGAGACATTTCTCCTTTACCAATTTCTCCTTTACCATCCACCTGACAGGTGTGGCATATCAAGAAGCTGAATAAACAGCATGATCATTACACAGGTGCACCTTGTGTTGGGGACAATAAAAGGCCACTCTAAAATGCCACAGATGTCTAAAGTTTTTAGGGAGGGTGTAGGAATGTCTTCCAGAGCTTTTGCTAGAGAATGGAATGTTAATTTCTCAACTATAAGCTGCCTATGACATCGTTTTAGAGAATTTGGCTCTACTTCTAACCGGCCCCACAACTGCAGAACATGTGTATCCACGCCAGCCCAGTACCTCCACATCCAGCCATTTCACCTGTGGGATCATCTGGGAACAGCTACCCCGGAGAGCTGATGAATCTCTGGGTTTGCAAAACCGAAGAATATCTGCACAAACTGTCAGAAACCGTGGAAGCTCATCTGTGTGCTCGTCATCCTCAGCAGGGTCTTGACCTGACTGCAGTTTGGTTTCGTAACCGACTTCAGTGGGCAAATGCTAACGTTCAGTGGCCAGTGGCACGCTGAAGAAGTGTGCTCTTCATGAATGAATCCCGGTTTCTACTGCACCGGGCAGATGGACACGAACACAATTGCTTTTTATCGATGGCAATTTGACGGAGCACAATTTGAATGCACTGAGATTCTGAGGCCCATTGCTGTGCTATTCATCCGCCGCCATCGCCTCATGTTTCAGCGTGATAATGCACGGCCCCATGTTGCAAGGATCTGTACACAATTCCTGGAAGCTACAAATGTCCCAGTTCTTCCATGGCCTGCATACTCACCAGACATGTCACCCATTGAGCATGTTTGGGATGCTCTGGATCGCCGTGTACGACCCCGTGTTCCAGTTCCCTTCCCCCAATTTCCATCAACTTCGCACAGCCATCGAAGAGTAGTGGGACATCATTCCACAGGTCACAATCAACAGCCTGATCAACTCTATGCGAAGGAGATGTGTCATGCTGCTTAAGGCAAATGGTGGTCACACCAGATACTGACTAATGAAATTATTTGGACTGTAACTCAGTAAAATCTTTGAAATTGTTGCATGTTGCCTTTTATATTTTTGTTCAGTGTAGTTTCTATGGCCCTAATTACGATTATTATTATTCCAATCTGCCCATCCTTATTGGCTCTGGGGGGTGTGAGACAGTTTCTCAGTACACCTCGTGTTATTTCCAAAATCACAGATTTGCTGCCATAGAACATGTTGCAGAGTGTTTTGTTTTAAGTTTGGATGCCAGAGGCTTTCAATATCTATATATTTGTTGTTATTTTGTTGCAGTGAATAAATGCAGAAGGCGTCTTCATTATTCAGGGATATCCATATAGTTTTGGTGCCAGGCCCTTGGTACCCGCACCCAAGGACAAAGCTGACAGGTTCCAGTCCAAAGATCCATTCATTAGATAGATGGGCCATTAAAATTGGCTACCTGTGGCCCTGTGGTCAGCACGTATTAATTGCCTCTCCTGTACTTCTGGCGCCCTAATCTCTTCGTCCCTCTCTCTCTTTCCGTCTTCTGGCGCTCGATGCTCCTGAAATCACGGCCATTGATGAACACTGGCCCCGATTTTCTGCTTTCCCCCCCCCCTGTGTAACTCTGAAAGACTAATACATTTCACCAAGATGACATTCATTGTTGGCCGGCATAATGTAAAGAATGTAGCAGTCATTTTGAATAGCGAGATGAGCGTTACGCCTCTGTCTGACACACACACGGTTCATTACTGTCATTTACTGTATGTGTATGTTCCTGTGGGAGGAGTTTCAAGTGGTAGTAACCACTTTTTTGGGTTACTAAATGATTCCATATGTGTTATTTCATAGAGTTGATGTCTTCACTATTATTCTACAATGTAGAAAATAATAAAAATAAAGAAAAACCCTTGAATGAGTAGGTGTATCCAAACCTTTGACATTTTCTTCCAATACTCTTATAGCCTATAGGGTTCCAATAAATGTTAATTTGCCACTTATGGGCCAATCTCTGTACCATGTCACTAGTGGTAGTGGCCTGACCAGCCCTGGTTTCTCTCCCGTTAGGTTCATCACTACTACAGCTCCCTGCCCGAGGACAAGGTTCCCTATGTGAACAGCCCAGGAGAGAAGCATCGCATCAAACAACTCCTCCATCAGCTGCCCCCACACGACAATGAGGTAAGACCCTTATCCCTCCTCCCGTCTGCCTCCCGGGCACACAGATATTGGGGAAGGGGGCATTTGTCACCGTGACATCTTAACTCTCTAGTGTCTCTAACTCTGGATCATTTGTCTTTGTCTCTGCAGCCCTTTATTACATGTTGAATAATCTGTGTGTTTTCCAGGTGCGTTACTGTAACACTTTGGACGATGAAGAGAAGAGAGAGCTCAAACTCTTCAGTAACCAACGGAAACGGGAGAATCTGGGCCGCGGCAATGTGAGACCATTTCCCGTGACGATGACGGGAGCGATCTGTGAGCAGGTACGGTAACTCCGGTGGGAATGGGGCTGGTTCACTCACAGGCGCTCACACGAGAAGGGCAGAGGTAGGACAGACACATGGTAGAGGTTATACAGGGGTGGCCATAGTTGGATGGATATGATAGAAATACGCGTATAGTCATCTCTCACACGAAAAAACACATTACAAAAGTGATCAAAGAAAATACTGTATAGGCGAAGGACTCGCCTTTCTTTTGTGGTAGAATCTGACAGTACCCATCGACATTTCTGTCTTTTATTGTGATTCACCCCGTGAAGAGCTCAGCTGACATTTTAAAAGAAGCTGATAAAAATGGAGCCTCACATTCAAGTCATGACCCAGCCTCTCAACTGTGGTAGATCTGCCTGTCTGTGTTTTCCCTTATCTCTCCCAGTAGCTCCCTCATCTCTCCCAGAACAAATGTCACACTGACACACTGATGGCTTATAGGATCCTTGATGCTGTGTTTTTGATCCTAACTCTTCACCTTATGTTATACTGTGCCTTGGAACGTACCTTCCAGATTTGATCTCCTGAAGATACATCGCAGTCTAGATAAACAAATCTTGATGTTGCTTTA